>NC_082690.1:90769482-91076019 GCF_949987515.2 Delphinus delphis
AACATAATTTCACCTAAAATATAAAGTTCTGAATGGCGACTTGAAGCAAAACCTTTTTATTATGTTTTATTTCCAAAATGTCAAAGAAAAGAAACAGTCATGGAAGAGATTTTGGTAAGATATATGAAAGAATCTATTGATCACCACTAGTGAAAAATACTTAAATCACATATAAGTTAAAGTTGTGAGGCCTGTTTCTTTAAAATATTTAAAAGGAGAATAGAACATTTTCCAGATGAAGCGCTTAGAATTTTACCTGCCTAAGAGCAGGAGGAGGAAAATTAACTTGCGTAACATCTACTGGCTTTACAATTCAAAGATGAAGATGACATTATCAATATAGTCAAAAGAACCATTGCCTCAAAAAACAGAATTGAGTCATATATCTAAAGGCATGGTTTAGTGAAATCTAATTGGTCACAGACCTCTATCTGTGACAGCCATGGCTATGGTCATGAGCTGTGATGTTTTAAACAAAGAATCATTGACAGATTGGTAGAATTCAGGAGAGAAAAGAAATTATGCCTAGGAGAAAAGCATTCTTTCAGATAAGATCATCTGCTCAGAAGTGGAAAATGCTCAATATTACTGGCAGAGTAAATTGCATTTATCTAAATGTTTAAAACTTATGCTTGTTATACATGTGAAAGAGTAAAATATATTCTACTTTATGTTTAAAAAAACACTAAGGATTTTTTCAAAAAGAATGGACAATCACTTGATATCCTAGCCAACAAAAATTTAGTTATTCCATTACAAAAACTTCATACATCACCACCCAGTTATTTAGAACCCAAGAAGCCATGGAGTTCATTCCTTTGCAGGGATAGGATATTTAACACTGTACAGTATACCTCTTGGTGCTTTTCTCTGATTGTTTAAACTTTGTTGTTAGTGAGTGAGGATCCAAATTACTCCCTGGAAACCTTCTCAAGAATCAATACAGCTGTATGTTAAATCATAGTATGGCTCTGAGCATTTCAATAAATAGGTATTGATGTATTTTTACCAACTCCACTAGAACAGCGTACATTGGATCCACCTTATTCTCTACAACCAAGCAACAGCTGAAGTAAAAACAAATGGCAAATGCAGGCAGTACATAAAAATAGGCCAGATAGGTTTGTCCTCAAACCCAGTTTCCTGAAAAGAGTTAGTCACATCTTTATTTTCATGAAAATGATACAATTTCAAAATGCTTATGTAAAAATGGATTCAGGTCTTTCAATTTTCTTTATAGGTTGAATTATTCAAGTATATTCTTCAATAAATTTTAGGCCCAATACACATCTGGCCCATGAATTCAAGTGAAAGGTAGCACTGACTATTCTTTTCAAGGTGGTATTCTGAATGCTTTGAAATAGATTCTGAAAAAAATTAATCTGGTATCCAGATACATGTGATTGCATTAAGTTATCCATGAGGACTAACATGGTGATGTTTTGCTTGATATAGAAAACCACTAACCAAGTAGCATTTTATTCATCAACTTCAACACACTAAACACAAGCAAAAAGGGAACTAAAATTTACAAACACACAATAAAGCTAACTTCATTTTGTTTCTATTTGTATCATCAAATTTGTGTGACTATTAGGTCTTACTTTATATCTAATACCGCAACTAAAATTGATATAAAGGGCTTGATGTCTTCATGGGAGGAAAACAGTCCCTTAAATTATTACTTTATTTTACTTCTCTATCTAACTGTTCTCAATGATTTATTCAAGTGCAGTCTCAATAACATTCATGATGTGCATTAGACATGGTTTCTGACTTCAAGGCATTTATGAGGTACCAGAAAAGCAAAGACATAATCAACATAACACACATGTGGACCACAGTAATACTTAGTGTAAAGGTGATTTGGTGATTGTGTGCTGCAAGTTTACTTAGTCCTATTTAAAATGAGTTATATATATACATGTCACAATTAAAAATTTGTATTGTATGGCACAGGAAAACTAATGCAAATGATCTTGAAAATAAAGGAACAATTTTTGGTGCAAGTGGCCAAAAGGCTAGATGTTGTGGCTTAATCCATCAGCTCAAACTATGTCACCAAGGATATGGGTTCTCTTCTCTCTGCTTTCCTTGGTGTTGATGTATTTTTATTCTCCACAGTGTAGTCCCACATCATTTTCCCTTTATATTTCACACAGGTCAACAGGAAACCTTTCTTACTAATAAAAAAGGAAAGGATTTTGATCGCAGAAGTCAAATAAAAGACTTGGATCTGGCTCTCATTCAGTAAATAGATAGTAAGCATTAAAACATAATAATAATAAAATGATATTCTAAGGAAGCATTAATAATAACACAGAGCTGGCACTGTATAACAGGAGAAATATATGTAATTATTATAAGACCATAAGTGTAAGATGCCTGGCTTACTGGGATCCACAGAAAGTCACATCTCATTTAGTGTTAATTTTCTATTTCTGCTGTGAAAAGTTGGCACAATCTTAGCATTTTAAAACACCACAAATTTATTTTCTAAAATCTCTGTGTGTCGGAAATCTGGGTGGGCTTGACTGGGTACCCTGCATAGAGTCTCACAAAGCCAAAATCAAGGTGTCAGCTAGCTGGCCTGTGCTCTTATCTGGAGGCTCTGAGGGAGATTCTGCTTCCAAGCTCCTTTAGGTTGTTGATGAAATTCAGTTCCTGGTGGTTGTAGGACTATGGTCCCTATGTCCTTGCTGCCTGTTAGGTCAGAGACCTCTCAGCTTCTTAGGCAACATATGTTCCTCATTCTGTTGCCTTCTCTGCCTTCAAGCTATCAGTGGTTCACATCATCCTTCTCTTGCTTGATTCTTCCTGATTCCTCTTCTGTTGCATCTCTCTGCCTCCAGAGAAACTTCTGTTTTTAAGGGTTCGTGTGATTAGACTGAGCTAATGTAGAAAATTCAGGATAATTTTAAGATCTTAATGGTTGTAACCTTAATTATGTTGGCAAATTCCCTTTTCATGTAACGTGAAATGTTCATGGGTTTACACCAAGGGGCAAAGATCATGGGGGTCAAAGTTCTACCTACAACATACCCATTGAGTGATAAATGCCATCTACAGCAGAGAATTGCACACGGTGCTATGGGAGCAGGGGTATGTCTGAGAGAGAGGCTCTGGCACATTGAGAGATGAGAGCAGACTCTAATAATGGGGAACCAGAAGCTGAAGTAATATGAAGACAATTCATGTTTTCAGTGGGAAGACATTGAGGAGTTATCTTCTATAAAATGTCATGTGCATAGTACTAGAAATTGCTATAAACTTTAAACTAAAAGGGCAAGATATCTTGAAGTCTCTGGGACAACATGGAAAGTCAGCAAAGAAAAAGAATTCTATAAAAGGACTGTCTTTCCACCTGCCATATAATTTTGCTACCTTTTTGTCTAATCAAATCCATATATTAGAGCTTCTCAAACAGAAATTGGAGCAGAAGAGTGAGGAATATCCTACTCAATTTGCAAAGTCTATGAAGAAAGAAAAGATGCCACGTTTTTATTAGCTTCCTTAGTAGCTTTTACATACAATAATTGCCCTTATCTATAATTTGTTCATCTTCTGGTGGAATTGAATCCTTCATTGGCTCCTTGGGTCAGTCTGATTAATATAGTCCAAGCTAACTGAAGTTCAGAATAACTAGAGAAGTAAAAATAGCTAAATTTTATTCTTATAACCAGATCCATTGAAAACAAGGATACATTCATGTTATCATTTTTTAACATCTTTATTGGAGTATAATTGCTTTACAATGGTGTGGTAGTTTCTGCTTTATAACAAAGTGAATCAACTATACAGTGGCATGGACTTATATGTACATTCATGTTATTTCATATTGGGGCACACTACTTTACTGTGGTTTGATTGACAAATATTTGGAAAGAAGGCACCTACACCATTTAGTTCACAGGCATATAAGGAGATGTGGTACACAAATATTCCTAAAGAATGTCATCTGTGCACAGAACTATTAAACATCAGTTTATGATAATATTTTATATTTTTGGTACTATTATACACACCTTTTAGCCAAAAAAAGTTTTAATCCAATTAAAGGAAAAGGACACGATGTATCTTTCAGAAACAGTTAAAATCAAAAAGCTTCCCACTGACTAATGTAGCTGTACAAATTAAAAAGCATCAAAAATCCAGTAGCAATTGTTGAAATGCTGGATGTCAACTAGAGGTTCATTGCTAGAGATGGCTTTGGACTGAAAAATATTTAGGCAAACAAATGGATAGAACAGCAGGAACTCTTTATTAAGCAGAAAGATATATTTCCTTCAGTTTCTTTGGTGCCATTAATTGCGAATGCTATGTCAAGTTCTGGTGGCTAAGGGAGGTGACCCACCTTCCCATGTGGATGAGACTGTAGCATTCCGTGATGGATGAAAAGGGTGGTCATTAATTAAATGTTTTACAGAAGAGAGAGAGCATTATGGTGTAGATAGCTGCTTCCTTTGCAGTCTATTTAATCTAAATACCCAAGAATATTCAAATGAGGTAGTAAATTTTTAAAAACATAGGGGTAATTTATCCTAAGAGTGAAACATATACATACTTATAACTCTAAAGCCATCTCTTTCCCTTGTCAATGGTCTGATGATACAGCTGGGTTGCAGAGGTCAAGACTGAGCTAAAGGCAGTGGAGTCTAAGCTTTGGTATACATTAGAAACACATGAGGAGATTTTAAGACTTCCAATGCCCAGACTGAACTCCATGCCATTTAAATCTGAATGTCTAGGGTTGGGACACAGATGTCAGTATTTTTTATTAAAGATGCCCAGTTGATTCCAATGTACTGCAACATTTGGGACCCAGTGAGGTAAAGATGAGAATCTGAGTAATCATGGGCGTATTATTAGGCTCTACAGAACTATGGGTTCCTGCAAATAAAAATGATAGCTATTTAGAAATGTAAAATTAATCAAAGGGCAGGTAATGTTTATGCCACTAAGACCTTGAAGGATATTAACATTCTGCAAATCCCATATTTTGGCAGGACTCCATATGAATAAATTACCTTGGGCAAGGAACTCAACATACTCTGCGTCTAAGATGGAGAAACAAAAAGTGGCTTATTCTATCTTCCTTACTTCTCAAGGAAATGAGGCTCATAATTGTGAATAATCTTGACTAAGGGCATTTCTATAGTACTTAGAATATATACCTGTAGCATGCAGGAAAGGACTATTACAAGAGTTAGGATACAAAACTAAGACCAGCCAATGGTAAAATAGTATATAAGTTTGATAGATGTCCAATTAGCCTCTACTGCATAGAAACTACTCCAAAAAAGGTGTGGGTTAAAACAATAACTCTATGTAACTCACAATTCTGTGAATAGGCTAGGATTTTTTTAAAGTTTGGAATGATTCAGCTAAACTCTACTAGGCTTACTCACATGTTTGCAGGGAGCTGGTAGGTCTACTGGTGGTTGGACGATCCAGGAAGACCTCACTCACTTATCTGGTGGTTGGAAATCTGTTTGACTGGGGAAAGTGTTGACTGGCCCATGTGTCTGTCTTCATATAGCAGGTTAACCCAGACTTATTCACATGGAAGTGGCAGGTTTCATGGGAATATGAACAAATGCTATAGGGCTTCTTGAGGCAAGGCCAAAATGTACACTTTCACTTTCTGCACACTCTGTTGTTTTAAGTAAGACCCACTCACATTCAAGGGGTGAAGAAATAAACTCTGCCTTTTTGTCTGAAAGCTACAAAATCAAATAACAAAGGGGCATGAACATAAGAATGAGAAAATGTTGTCAACATTATCTGTAGTATATAACCATAGGAAAGATATTTTTGTTCACAACAATGAATATCCTTTTTAACATCCCTTTTTTTTTTCATTTCTAATCACAGCCATAACTGTCTGCACCCTAACGTCTGCCATAACTCTTTCTGTCCTTCTTTTTTCCTTTTGAAAACCCTGCTTTTATCTCTTTCCAGCTGAAAGTTCTCTGGGATACTTGTTTTCCACTAATGTGGAAACTTTGTTCTGAAAGTCAATATAAACAGGGTAATACTTTTTCCACAGAGGCTCTGATACAAGTTGAAGCTGAAGTCCTTGCATAGGTTAGGCCTAGTGAGTAAGATATTTTAAATGAGCCAGTTTCTACATTTCTTAAAACACATTACATAAGCAACATCAATTATCCTCCCCATCCACACTCATGCACTTACTTTAGTATGACACCTGCTAGCATTTTGGAAATGCTAACTTGTACAAGAGGAACTGCTTACACTGCACTGTTCCTCTTCCCCAACTCTCTCTTCCTGCCTCTTTCCATTAAGGGAGGATTTGAATAATTGAATCTGACTAACCAGTTGGAAGAGACCACATCTACTAGTAGGAAGAGCCACTGTGTTAAAAGACTTCCCATTTTTTCCCTCAAACATTGTAACACAAAGGTCTTTTCTACCTTTAAAAAAATAAAATGAATTTCTTTCTCCATAGAGCTGCCTCAGTTTAATCCAGAGACCATCATTACTGCTTTGATTACTTGTAACACATAACCAACCAAAATATGGTACAACCCAAGATGCAGATTCAGATTTAGGCATGATTAGGCCCATGATTAAGCATGTAGGTCCAAGCCAGGTATTGCAGGTAGCCTCTGAGATGGTTCCCAGTGATCTGTACCTCCTGGTATTCATGCCTTTGTATAATCTCTTCCTGTTAAGCATGGGCTGGACCTAGTAATTCACTCTAACACATGTAATACTGTGAAAGTGATGAGATGCTGCTTCTGAAATGAGGTTAGCAAAAGACGGTGGCTTCCATTTTAGATGTTCTCACTCACTTGCTTGCCCTAAGGAAACCAGCTGCCATGGTGTGAGCTGCTTTATGGAAAGGCCCAGCGGGGAAGGAACTGAGGGAGCCTTCAGCCAACAGTCTAGGAGAAACTGAGGCTTTTAGTCACATAATCAGGGAAAAACTAAATCTTGCCAACGACACCATGAGTGAACTTAAAAATGGATTATGACGGGAATAGCTTTCACATGGAATCACAACCTCAGTCGACAGTTTAACTGCTACTTCTAAGACACCTGAAGACAGAGACACCCTACTAAGCCATGCCAGGTTTCTGACCCAGGGAAATCATGAGAAAATACATTTTTTTAAGCTCCTAGGTTTTATGGCAATTTGCTATGTAATCGTAGGTAACTAATATACCAAGTTTATCATAGCTCTATAGCTGAAGTCACTGAACATAGAAAACTACTTCCCTCTACCATGGAAATAACTTTTTCCACAGATCTCAATCAGGATGTAGTACATTACGTATATTAATCATTTGGGACTAATTATATAGAGATAACTCTTGTTATCTCTATGTAAGACAAGAAGACTTCTCATTTAGGTTATGAAAATAATGGCAGTCTCCTGTTTGAATTCTGTGGATTGAAAAAAGGGATTATCTTTATGATTTCCTGTTGTTTGTGTTACACACAAAAATTATGAACCACAAAATTTTTCAAATTCTACAAATTAAAATTACATGTGGATACAGAGCCACCAAAAATAGTGTGAAAAGGCAATCCATGATATGGAAGAAGGTATTCAGAACACACATGAATGGACAATAAATAGGACCCAAAGTGTAAAAACAATTGCTTTGTGGCATTAAGAAAAATTAAAACAAGGTACTCGAGAAAACAATCCACAGAGGAAGAAACCTAAACAACCAATATACATAAAAAATATTGACAACCTCATCAATGAGGAAATTGCAACTTATAACCACAATGAGATATCATTTTACACTCATCAGTTTGTCAAAATAAGTCTAGTAGTACAATGTTGATCCAAGCACCTAGAATATCCTTTCACTGATGTGGAAATTTAATTGCCGAAACCATGAGGGTAAAAATGTGCAATTTTCTAGTAAAGTTGAATAACCATACATAATGTCCTAACAATTTTATTTTAAAATATATACTCTAAGGAAAACCTTGCATATGTTCTATGGTAGAGATTTTTAAGATCTTTTATAGCAGCAATGTTAATAATGGCAAAAATATTACTAGAAAAAAATCAAAGGTTCAGAGTTGCTAGAATGAATAAATATTGTATATCTATGTCATAGAACAGTATTAGGCAACACAAATTAATTAAAACAGGTATTTGCAACAATACGTCAATAGTAAGGTTGTGGTTAATTTGTTTTGATTTTTCATTTTTCAAAAAGTTTTAAAGCTACTATATCATATTATCAATTCAAAACAATCCCTAAAGAATATTATCCAGTATAGTATAGATTTCTCTATGGGCTTATCACCTCAGCATTACCTGTCCAAAACTCTGAAAGGACATGGAAAGGAAGGACAATAGTTAGAGGCAGAAAACATAATCCCCACCTGTCTTATCTCAGGCTGCTATAACAAAATAGTATACACTACTTGGCTTTACACAAAGGATATTTACTTTCCACAGTTCTGGAGTCTGAGAAGTCCAAGATCGTGATGCCAGCATGTGTTTTGGTGAAAGTCATCTTCCTGGCTTCTTGCTGTATCTTCATATAGTGAAGAGAAACAGAAGGCTACCTTCTTGATATATACTCATTTGTCAAAGGAAGGGAGAGAGAGGGAGGGAGGGAGGGGGAGAGAGAGAGAGAGAGAGAGAGAGAGAGAGAGAGAGAGAGAGACATACTGACCCGGTCTCTAGTTCTTCTTATAAAGAAACTGAATTCCATTGATCCCATCATAAGGACCCCATGACTTCATGACCTCATATCAACCTAATTACCTTCCAAAGGCCCTATCTCCAGATGCCATCACATTGGGGATTATGTTTTCAATATATGACATTTGGGGGTCACAATTGAGTCCATAGCACCAACTTAAACTTGGATAACTTTCTGAGATCTAAAGCAAGCAAAAATAAAACAATCAAAGTTCATTGGAAGTTGTGCAGCACAAGCTGTGGATGCTGAAACTTTGTGAGGAGGAATTTAAATTATTAATCAAACATATTTACTGAATACCTGATATGTAACTGTGTGCCATACAAGGTAGTAATAACGAGTAAATGTGGCAGAGGTGGAAATGTTGGGATTTGAAAGATTGGTTGATTGTAGGTTTGGCAGGATGGAGAAGCAGCACAAATGAATGCTTGGAAGGAAAACAGTCCAGAGATCCAATGTGCAAAAAGCTGTGAAGGGTCAATGCCAGGCCTTTCATCGTCTAGCCTGGACCAATGTTTTAAGCTCACATACTGTCTCGTGGACACTTCCACTTAATCATTCCTCTATCTCTAGCATTATTTTCTTTTTTCACAGCAATTTCACATCCCTCTTCTTCTCATGACAGTCTCCAGAACTAAGTATAACTACTTATCTGGACCTTGACCCACCAAAATTGAGGCCTCATGAATTTTCTTTCCTCAGGCACGCTCCTCTTTCCCATACCTAGAGGTCTAAGTTCCATCTCTGAACTTCCCAACTCTTCTAGAATTAGGGCTTTACTTTAACTGATTGTTTGCCAACAATGATTTGTCTCCCATATTTACCTCTGTCAGCACTACCCTTTCTTCAAAACTCATTTTTAATGTCACCTATTCTAAGAGGTCTTCCCAAATTGGGTTAGATGGAAGGTAAACTTCTTCGAGTCCTAGTGGTATTTAACTATAACTCTCGAGAAGCCAAGAGATTCTTTTTTTAACTCTTTTACACCTTTCTAGAAATATTTGTTGAATAAATCAAGTCACTTTGAATAGAATCAAATTGAATCAAGCTGAATTGAATTGAACTGAACTGAATTGAAATGGATGGTTCTTTTTATGCTTGGGTACCAGACAGGTCATAGGAAAAGCAATTTATTTCTTTGTATTTTTTTCAGTTTCTCTTAATATATCCATTTCTAACAGAAAGCTAACAGAATATTCTACCCATAGTCAGTTGAAAAGTTTGAGATAATTCAGACTTAATAGCCACATTCATGTACAGATAATAACATTGTCAAGTGAGGGTCATCATTGACTAAGAAATGTCAGAATTCTTTAATTCTGTACTAAAAAATGGATATATTTAAAGCTAGGCTAAATAGACTCTGTTTTTCATAGGCCAACTTGTATTCAAAGTTAATTGGATATTGAAAATCCCAGCTTATGTTTAATATGTATCATTTTTCAGAAATCCCAAGATAAAGATGCTAACTATAAAAAACGAACAAAACTATACGTTTCTTTAGCTGTGGATTTTAACAATCCTCATTCCAGCAATAAAGCCCTCTTTTGAAAATTTTCTTCCTCTATTTTGCTTATCTACAATGCTGTTCTTTCTTATGTAATCTACTTAAGGATATCACTATTTAGTGCATTCATCACTTATTAATACCTGGCCATTATAGGGTAAGGAATATTCACAAAAAATATTTTAAATAGAAAAGTAGGGAATAGGCAATTGGGTTGAAAACAGTTGCTAAGATTCTTTGCAACTCAAAGATTCTGTGATACATCATCTCGGTTCATTTGTAATCAAAAGTAAAACAATAAAATCTTTACGCCACACACATCATTAATACATTCAGTTTTTTTCTGGCCCAACTTTCACTTATAAATTTTAACTTGCAACAACAGAGGTAAAATAAGCCCTATCACAATTATAAACAGCAGTACGTGTGGATCAATAGAGTAAGCAATATTTGCTCAGCTTATGTCCTATGAATTTCTTTCCAAAATCCAGGCCCCCTTTTTCACCCTCTATTGCTTACTTGAGAGACATACACACAGGCATACATACACATATACACAATAGCCTTTTGCCCAAGAATATTCTAATTAAAAAAAACCAGTATTTAATAATTACAAGGAACGGCAGTTAGTATTCTAAGAGCCTTAGTTTGATCTCTTGATTTTATAGAACTAAGCTTATAGAGAGAGGAGTTGAAAGGCAGGGCACCCAAATTCATATTTTGGTGTATTTCACTAGCTATGCTTTGTTGAGTGTTTATTATGTTACATGCCTTTGTCTTGTCATTGGGTTTTCCTCACATGATCTGAATTAATTCTCACAAAAGTCGTGAGGTGATCCGCCCCATTGATCAGATTAGGAAACTGAGGTTTAATAGGGGTCTCAAGACCCCGTCCCCGAACTATAATACAAAGCCAAGATCTTTTCCTCACAGTTATTAGCAGAATTGGTATGATGTCTTAAGTTTTCAATGTGCACATCCTGAGCATTTGCACAACACTGAGAAACTTCTTTTCAAGTTGTTGCTTTTATACTTCAGAAATATTCATACAGTTGTTACTTGGCTAAGTTTGTCATCTCTAGGATTTCGCATTCTTATGATGTATTTAAAATAATGGGATAAAACATTGCATGGCTTTATTTATAGATTTATCTATCTATTAACTTCTTACTATCTATCTATCTATCTATCTATATCTATCTATCTCTATCAACTATCTATTTAATTCAGGAATTGCCATTTTCACCATATTCCAACTAATTGTTAGATCTTTCCAATCATCGAATCAGATAATTTTAGAGGTTCAGATTCTACATATTATTAGCCAAATGAGGCATTGAGAAGAATTTTTACTTTTTAAAAATAAGACAGAAAACCTAAAGTTGACTGTTATTTATGTTCGTTCTCTCTAACTGGAATTGTGCAAAAATGCCTAAGGGAGGCCTGTATTCATTAGATTCAATCTTCTTTTAAGTTTTTTCTTTTCTATGGATATTTACTTCTAAATATCATTAAAAAAAGAAACTTCAGTTTTTTAGTGAACATCTAACAGGATATTTTTGTATAATCATTTCTCTCCAATTCTAAGTACTATAAATTCTTTGAATTCTAGCCTCTGCTGGGCCTGTGTACACACACACAGGTGTGCATGTGTGTAGTATTTATCCTGTTTTAAAGTCAAATTTGGAGACTGGTTCAAGATGGTGGAGGAGAAGGACGTGCGCTCACTCCCCCTTGTAAGAGCACAGGAATCACAACTAACTGCTGAAAAATCATTGACAGGAAGACACTGGAACTCACCAAAAAAGATACCCCACAACCGAAGACAAAGGAGAAGCCACAGTGAGACAGTAAGAAGGGCACAATCACAATAAAATCAAATCCTATAACTGTTGGATGGGTGACTCACAAACTGGAGAACAATTATATCATAGAAGTCCACCCACTGGAGTGAAGGTTCTGAGGCCCACGTCTGGTTTCCCAACCAGGAAGTCTGGCAATAGGAGGAGGAATTCCTAGAGAATCAGAATTTGAAGCCTAGTGAGATTTGATTGCAGGACTTTGACAGGACTGGGGGAAATGCTTGGAGGACACACACAAAGTAATCTGTGCATCAAGATGAAAGGGGAAGGAACAGTGACCCCATAGGAGACTGAACCAGACCTACATGCTAGTGTTGGAGGATCTCCTGCAGAGGTGCGGGGTGGCTGTGGCTCACTGCAGGGACAAGGACACTGGCAGCAGAAGTTCTGGGAAGTACTCCTTGGCCTGAGCCTTCCCTGAGTCTGCCATTAGCCACAGCAAAGAGCCTGTAGGCTCCAGTGCTAAGTCACCTCAGGCCAAACAACCAACAGGGAGGGAACTCAGCTCCACCCATCAACAGACAAGTGGATTAAAGTTTTACTGAGCTCTGCCCACCAGAGAAACACCCAGCTGTACCCACCACCAGTCCCTCCCATCAGGAAGCTTGCACAAACATCTTAGATAGCCTCATCCACCAGAGGGCAGACAACAGAAGCAAAAAGAACTAAAATCCTGCAGCCTGTGGAATGAAAACCACATTCACAGAAAGATAGACAATATGAAAAGGCAGAGGACTATGTACGAGATGAAGGAACAAGATAAAACCCCAGAAAAACAACTAAATGAAGTGGAGATAGGCAACCTTCCAGAAAAAGAATTCAGAATGATAGTGAAGATGATCCAAGACCTCGGGAAAAAAATGGAGTCAAAGATCGAGAAGATGCAAGAAATGTTTAACAAAGACATAGAAGAATTAAAGAACAAACACCTAGAATAATTAAAGAACAAACAGGGATGAACAATACAATAACTGAAATGAAAACTACACTAGAAGGAATCAATAGCAGAAAAACTGAGGCAGAAGAACGGAGAAGTGGCCTGGAAGAAGAATGGTGGAACACACTGCCACAGAACAGAATAAAGAAAAAAGAATGAAAAGAAATGAAGACAGCCTAAGAGAAATCTGGGACAACATTAAACACACCAACATTAACATTATAGGGGTCCTAGAAGGAGAATAGAGGGAGAAAGGACCAGAAAAAATATTTGAAGAGACTATAGTCAAAAATTTCCCTAACATGGGAAAGGACATAGCCACCCAGGTCCCAGAAGCATAGAGAGTCCCAAGTAGGATAAACCCAAGGAGAAACACGCCAAGACACATAGTAATCAAACTGACAAAAATTAAAAACAAAGAAAAATTATTAAAAGCAACAAAGGAAAAATGACAAATAACATACAAGGGAACGTCCATAAGGTTAACAGCTGATTTCATAGCAGAAACTCTACAAGCCAGAAGGGAGTGGCACAATATATTTAAAGTGATGAAAGGAAAGAACCTACAACCAAGATTACTCTACCCAGCAAAAGCTAAGAGAACTCAGCACCACCATGCCAGTTCTACAACAAATGCTAAAGGAACTTCTCTAAGTGGGAAACACAAGAGAAAAAGAGGACCTACAAAAACAAGCCCAAAACAATTAAGAAAATGGTAATAGGAACATACCTATCGATGATTACCTTAAATGTAAATGGATTAAATGCTCCAACCAAAAGACATAGGCTCATTGAATGGATACAAAAACAAGACACATACATAAGCAGTCTACAAAAGACCCACATCAGACCAAGGGACACATGCAGACTGAAAGTGAGGGGATGGAAAAAGATATTCCATGTAAATGGAAATCAAAAGAAAGCTGGAGTAGCAATACTCATATCAGATAAAATAGACTTAAAAATAAAGAATGTTACAAAAGACAAGGAAGGACACTACATAGTGATCAAAGGATCAATCCAAGAAGATATAACAATTATAAACATATATGCACCCAACATAGGAGCACCTCAATACATAAGGCAAATGCTAACAGCTATAAAAGAGGAAATCGACAGTAACACAATAGTAGTGGGGGACTTTAACACCTCACTTACACCAATGGACAGATCATCCATACAGAAAATTAGTAAGGAAACACAAACTTTAAATGGCACAATAGACCAGATAGATTTAATTGATATATATATATGACATTCCATCCAAAAACAGCAGATTACACTTTCTTCTCAAGTGCACAGGGAACATTCTCCAGGATAGATCATATCTTGGGTCACAAATCAAGCCTTGGTAAATTTAAGAAAATTGAAATCATATCAAGCATCTTTTCCAACCACAATGCTGTGAGATTAGAAGTAAATTACAGGGAAAAAAATGTAAAAAACACAAACACATGGAGGCTAAACAATACATTACTAAATAACCAAGAGACCACTGAAGAAATCAAAGAGGAAATAAAAAAGTACCTAGAGACAAATGACAATGAAAACACAATGAACAAAAATCTATGGGATGCAGCAAAAGCATGTCTAAGAGGAAGTTTATAGCAATGCAATCCTACCTCAAGAAACAAGAAAAATCTCAAATACACAATCTTACCCTACACCTAAAGGAACGCTAGAGAAAGAAGAACAAACAAAACCCAAAGTTAGCAGAAGGAAAGAAATCATAAAGATCAGAGCAGAAATAAATGAAATAGAAACAAGGAAAACAACAGCAAAGAACAATAAAACTAAAGGCTGCTTCTTTGAGAAGATAAACAAAATTTATAAACCATTAGCCAGAGTCATCAAGAAAAAGAGGGAGAGGAGTCAAATCAATAAAATTAGAAATGAAAAAGGAGAAGTTACAATGGACACCACAGAAATACAAAGCATCATAAGAGACTACTACAAGCAACTCTATGCCAATAAAATGAACAACATGGAAGAAATGGACTAATTCTTAGAAAGGTATAACCTTCCAAGACTGAACCAGGAAGAAATAGATAATATGAACAAACCAATCACATGTAATGAAATTGAAACTATTATTAAAAATCTTCCATCAAACAGAAGTCCAGGGTGGAGGGCTTCAGAGGTGAATTCTATCAAACTTTTAGAGAAGTGCTAACACCCATCCTTCTTAAACTCTTCCAAAAAATTGCCGATGGAGGAACACTCCCAAACTCATTCTATGAGCTCACCAACACCCTGCTACCAAAACCAGACAAAGATACTATAAAAAAAAGAAAATTACAGACCAATACCACTGATGAATATACATGCAAAAATCATCAACAAAATAGTAGCAAACAGAATCCAACAAAACATTAAAAGGATCATATACCATGACCAAGTAGGATTTATCCCAGGGATGCAAGGATTCTTTGATATACGCAAATCAATCAATGTGGTACACCATATTAACAAATTGAAGGAGAAAGATCATATGATCATCTTAATAGATGCAGAAAAAGCTTTTGACAAAATTCAACACCATTTATGATAAAACCCCCCAGAAAGTAGGCATAGAGGGAAATTACCTCAACATAATAAAGGCCATATATGACAAACCCACCACAAACATCATTCTCAATGGTGAAAAACTGAAAGCATTTCCTCTCAGGTCAGGAACAACACAAAGATGTCCAGTCTCACCACTATTGTTCAGCATAGTTTTAGAAGTCCCAGGCACACCAATCAGAGAAGAAAAAAGAAATAAAATGTATACAAATTGGAAAAGAAGAAGTAAAACTGTCCCTGTTTGCAGATGACATGATACTATACATAGAGAATCCTAAAGATGCCACCAGAAAACTACTAGAGCTAATCAATGAATTTGGTAAAGTTGCAGGATACAAAATTAATGCACAGAAAACTCTTTCATTCCTATACACTAACAACAAAATATCAGAAAGAAAAATTAAGATAACAATTCCATTCACCATTGCAACAGAAAGAATAAAATACCTAGGAGTAAACCTACCTAAGAAGGTAAAAGACAAGGTACTCAGACAATGATAAGACACTGATAAAAGAAATCAAAAATTACACAAACAAATGGAGAGATATACCATGTTCTTGGATTGGAAGAATTGATATTGTGAAAATGACTATACTACGCAAAGTAATCTATAGATTCACTGCAATCCCTATCAAATTACCAATGGCATTTTTTACAGAATTAGAACAAAAAAATCTTAAAATTTGTGTGGAGACACAAAAGACCCCGAATAGCCAAAGCAATCTTGAGGGAAAAAAATGGAGCTGGAGGAAAGAGACTCCCTGACTTCAGACTATACTACAGAATTGCAGTGGTCAAGACAATATGGTGCTGGCACAAAACAGAAATATAGATCAATGGAACGGGATGGAAAGCCCAGAGATAAACCCACACACCTATGGTCAACTAATCTATGACAATGGAGGCAAGGATATACAATGTAGAAAAGACAGTCTCTTCAATACATGGTGCTGGGAAAGCTGGACAGCTACATGTAAAAGAATGAAATTAGAGCACTCCCTAATACCATACACAAAATTAGGCTCAGGATGGATTAAAGACCTAAATTTAAGACCAGACACTATGGAACTCTTAGAGGAGAACATAGGTAGAACACTTTTTGACATGTCACAGCAAGATCTTTGTTGACCCACCTCATAGAGTAATGGAAATAAAAACAAAAATAAACAAATGGGACCTAATGAAACTTCAAAGCTTTTGCACAGCAAAGGAACCTATAAACAAGATGAAAAGACAACCCTCAAAATGGGAGAAAATATTTGCAAATGAATCAATGGACAAAGGATTAATCTCCAAAATATATAAACAGCCCATGCAGCTCAACAGTAAAAAAACAAACAACCCAATCAAAAAATGGGTAGAAGACCTACCTAGACATTTCTCCAAAGAAGACATACAGATGGCCAAGAGACACTTGAAAGTCTGCTCAATATCACTAATTATTAGAGAAATGCAAATCAAAACTACAATGAAGTATCATTTCACTCTGGTTAGAATGGGCATCATCAGAAAATCTACAAACAACAAATGCTGGAGAGGGTGTACAGAAAAGGGAACCGTCTTTCACTGTTGATGGGAATGTAAATTGATACAGCCACTATGGAGAACAGTATGGAGGTTCCTTAAAAAACTAAAAACAGAATTACCATATGACCCAACAATCCCACTACTGGGCATATACTCAGAGAAAACCATAATTCAGAAAGATCCATGCACCCCAATGTTCATTGCAGCACTACAATAGCAAGGTCATGGAAGCAACCTAAATGCCCATCCACAGATGAATAGATAGAAAAGATGTGGTACATGTATACAATGGACATTACTCAGCCATAAAAAGGAACAAAATTGGGTCATTTGTAGGGACACAGATGGACGTAGAGACTGTCATACAGAGTGAAGTAAGTCAGAAAGAGAAAAACAAATATCGTATATTAACACATATATGTTGAATTTAGAAAAATGGTACAGATGAACTTGTTTGCGAGGCAGAAATAGAGACACAGATGTAGAGAACAAATGTATGGACACCAAGCAGGGAAAGTGGGGAAGCAGGGGGGTGGTGGGATGAATTGGGAGATTGGGATTGATGTATATACACTAATATGTATAAAATAGATAAGCAATTTTAAAAAAAAGTCACATTCAAATATTCACAATTGTATGGTCCAAAGCCCTTTCAGTTAAATATATCTATCTCTTTTAGGCCTTTTGTCAGTAGAGATGGGAACAACCAAAAAGTTTGGAAGTTTCAACCTATGACTTGCTTTTCTCTGAACACAGAAACCTAGGGATAATAAATGAAGCATTACAGCCACACAAGAGCATGTATGTGACTGTATCTCTTTCCTACACTCTCAGATATATTAGGGAGTCTTTAAGTGGTTTCTGATGAGTCCATTCAAACTCATTATTTTGATAATCAGCAGTTCTTCCTTATTTGTTCAGATCATTTATGCCCATGAGTTTTCCATTGTTTGATAGGGTGAAATATGACAGAGGTGCTACCAATGCCCAACAAAGACACTGACATAGCCAGTGGAACAGTCAGTGTCTGAGGTGAAGGGCAGCGACCCCTGTCCAGAGGTGCATGCCTGCACTGATGATGCACTGCCACTGCTGTCACTAGTGCCGACACAGGGACCACAGAGCTCCCACTCCTTTTTCTAATGTGCTACCACGTCTGCTAACAGGAGCAACTCTGCTACCACTAGCACTATTGTGATGAACCAGTGGTGGTCATATATTAAAGTCAAAAAAATTCATGGAGGTTAAAAAAAGCAATGAAAAAAACCCCAGCTTTTTGTTTATTTTTTCTTTTTAAATATATAAAAATTGGGGGCCGCTGGTGTTAGTGTGTAGGGAAAAACTGAAAGCAGATAATTAAACTGGTGAGCCTCAATTTTTCTTAGGAATTATTCTGCAGAAGGCCCCCTGATTTCCATGCTAACACCTAGTCATGCTTGCTGCACTGGATTATCCTGTATAACACATTTCCTCAGTTAAATAAATTTTACAAATAAGTATATGACAAATGAAGGCAGTCAGTGGAAAAGACAGGATATTAAGGCTATGGACATGTAAAAAACTATTTTAAGGTCAATATATAACAAAATATTTTTCTAGTTTTTAAAATAATTCTGAGAAAAAACTCAATATTTAACTTCCTACTCTGTGAAGAAATGAAAATAATTCTAAATAAAATAAGTGTATAACACAGTCTGATATTAAAATAGAACAGAAACAACACTTTCAGAAATGCCAAAATGATTTAATATTAATGAATTAGCACTTAGCCCAATGTCTAGCTCATATTAAGCACTCAATAAATAGTTTTCTTTAATGTTAGTATCATCTCTGAATGTAATATGTCCTATGAATAAGTCAAAGGAGGAAAGTCACAGGCTTATCTCAGTGAATAGTAAAAGAACTGTTCATAAAACCCAACATTCCTTGGTAAAATATGTTAGGTAGTTCTTTAACAATGTAAAATATCTATTTTAAATCAATGTTAAACATGATAGTATTGAAACACGAGGCATTCTTTTTAAAACGAGGATAAGACAAGGATGCCGACCGATACCACCCTTACTTATCATCATTCTGAAAGCTATGTCAGTAAAATTCAAATGAGGAAAAATAGTCATGTTTAAAAGGAGGAGATATATTTTTTAAAATGTGAATAGAATATAAAGAACAAACTGAAAGTAATTAAAACAATAAGGCAATCTAATAAGAATTTGGTTATAAGTATGCAAGAATGAATATTTTTATATCCCAGAAATGTTTTTGAATAAATATCCATAAAAATATCAGTCAAAATATAAATGTCTAGAAATTAATTTATCAACATGTATTTAAAACTTCTATGAAGCATTATGCTAAGCATCATTGAATGATGCGAGTAAATTTGAGGAAAATTGTAATTTATACCTGTTCTGGTTGGAAACTTTAATAGTATAACCTGTAAGTTCTCTCCAAATCCTAATGGTTTTTAATTTTAAATATGTTTGTATATGTGTTTATATGCATATATATATATATATATATATATATATATATATATTTATTTATTTATTTTTGCGGTAGGTGGGCCTCTCACTGTTGTGGCCTCTCCCATCGCGGAGCACAGGCTCTGGACGCGCAGGCTCAGCGGCCATGGCTCACGGGCCCAGCCGCTCCGCGGCATGTGGGATCTTCCCAGACTGGGGCACGAACCCGTATCCCCTGCATCAGCAGGCGGACTCTCAACCACTGTGCCACCAGGGAAGCCCCATATACGTATATATTAAAAGGCATCAAGGTAAATAAATTCTCATAAATTTGCAAGATATTTTCAAATTAGTATTAATGAAGAAATCCATGCATTGTAAAAGTTTAAAAAAAATTATAAAATTACAATGTATAAAGTAATAAAAGCCCTGGAAAAGGGTAGAAGCGTCTCCAGAGCATTCAATTAAATGGATATTGCAGGATTTATATATATACATCCACACACCCATGCATGTGTGTTTGCGGGTGAATATACACAAAAGGGATATTGCAGTACAAAATAAAACTAGAGGTAGAGAACTACACAACTTTTTTATAAACTAAATAGTATACCTATTACACATACCAACATTGATTCTTAATTATATGCGTTCAATTAAAAAAGAAAGACTGAAATTGTTGCAGTTGTTAGGGCCTCAGCAGAAAAGAAATGTGTCCATAACAGGATAATTTAGGGTTTTAACAGACTCACTGCTTTACAAAGCTTTGAGCTGAGTATACAGAAATTCTAAGGGTTCCTAATGTAACCCAGGACTGATAAGTGAAAAAAGAGAAAAAGAAGTTTCAGATACCCAGGGAAGTTTAAAATGTGCAAAGCCTACAAAACTGCCGTCACTTCTGACTCTGAATTTATAAGGTCCTGAGAACCACCCACAGGTTTGATCATTCAGGCTCACTGAAAGTTGTTACACTCACCAGTTAACCATTTATTATAGCTAAAGAATAGAGATTAAAATCAGTCAAAGGATGAAGCACATAGGGCAGAGTCTAGGACTCAAAGCTTCATGATTCCCCTCTTTGTCATCCTTCTTCTTCCCAAACCACATGTATCAGTGAGTCAGTTTTTTCCATTGAATTGCACTTTGGACATCAACTGCAAAAGAAGTAAACTGCAAAGTTAGGGAACAGTTCACAAGACCACCCTCACTTCTAATACCTGTTACAAGTTCAGGGCTTTCCTGAAACCACCCTCATATTCAATAACTATAAAACATATTCACTCAGAGCTGTTAGACTCAGTTAATGGTTTATTAGGGGGAAAGGATACAAATTAAAATCAGCCATGAGAAGAAATGTTTGGGGCAAAGCCCAGGAGAATTCTAAACATGGAGCTCCCAGTTGTCCTCTCCTCATGGAGTCTAGGATAGCATTAAATCCTCTTGGAAATAATGTGTGACAATATACATGGAATATTGACAACTATGGAAGCTTACTTGACCTTTGGTGTCCAAAGTTTTTATTAGGGCTCCATCATATTGGCATAATTGACAGCCCATAAGGCTGATCTCAGTTTCCAGCTCCTTAGGAGACTGAGCTGATATTACAAGATTCAAAGTCCCTACCTTGAATCATATTTTATTATCTGACTGACTCAAGGACCCCAGGCAAAAAAAGGCACAACTATCGAACATGACTCTCCAGGGTCTTAGAGATTCTCTCTCACAAACCAAGGGCAAAGCCCATACTTCTTTATTGGCAAGGTTAAATTCTTTACAACACAGACCCCTCAAAGGACAGAATCTTCTAGAGAGGGTTGCCATTAAGGGAGCAGTCACTTAAGGTTGAGGGACTAATGGGTCACTTCTGCAAAAAGTGTATTTACAAAGTCAAGATGGAATAATAACACTCAATACAGTGAGTGCCAAAGAAAATAGGCATCCTGTATTTTAGTCATTTGAGCAAAAACTAACACAATATTTCTGGAAGGCAAATGTTCAATATGAATAAAATAAATATTATAAATATGCATATGCTTTGACTCAGCAATTCCACTTCAAATTATCCTATAGAATTTTTTAGATTGTGTAGTAAGATTAATTAATTAAATGTACTTATTATTTTAAGAATGATTATTGAGCATATATTATGTGTCAGGTAACACACACTGACAGTACAGCAATAAATCAGTGAAGAAAGTCCCCAACCCTCAAGCAACTTTATTCTAATTGTTTCTTTGCATAAGAGCAATTATATTATTGTTATATAAAATTGCAAGTATAATCTATTCATTAAATTATTACATACTCATAATATAAAATAAAATATTTCAGAAAAATATCTCAAGTAAATTATGTTTTGCTAAGTGAAAAATGGACTGTGTATATGATAGCTCTTTTGTTGCATTAAAATTAGAAAATATATATTTTTAAGAGCTTTGCACTAATTATTGCTGAGTAAAAATTATTGGAAATATTTTTCCTTCTCATCATTTTCAAATTTTTTTACAATAAGCATAATGAGAGCAACTCATAATTAGAAATAAAATAACATTTATGTTTTTAAAAATGGTTTCCTAAATGAAAGTACTTAATTTAACACTTCTTTAATAACATAATATATAACAGCAATATTAACACAATCTCTCCCTATAAATAAAACTTGAATGGTGAGAATTGCCAAGCTAGTTATTTGAAAAAATCAAATGGTTCTTATAATTACATTTAAAAATTTAAATATATTCTTATATAGTAGCAACAGTATGCATTTTGGACAGAACAACTTTTAGTATTAAATTTTATTCATTTCTGTATGACCTTTGGCAAGTTAATTCACCTACCTTAGCTTAATTTCTGCATCTATAAATTACAACTAATTATAACTGCTCAATAGCTTTGTTCTGAAGATTAAATGGAATAACAATGCCTGGCACAGAGGATTTTAATTATTTGTTCTTTACTTTGAAGAGGATTATAATAGAAATGTTTATTTTTATTACCTGGGTTTAGTGTTAGCAATCTTAGACTTTTAGTTACTCTGATGAATTTCCTCAAATTAATCAAACCTATATTTCAAAATACTGAAAAAGTTCTCTGAAAGTCATTGATCTGTTTCTATGTTTAGTTCTATTAGTGGATAATATTCTTGTTTTCTACATTACCATATGATTTATTTACTGTATCTAAATTAACATCAATTTATTTGACCCACTATTCACATGGACATTCTACTTGCATTTATACTTTCTGGAGCCTGCTCTTAGATTTTCATGAAACAGAAATTTTCTTATCCTTGAGCAAAATGTTTAGACCACACAAACGCATATATTCTCACATACAGAGACTGAATTTTCAGAGAAGAAAACAACATCATTCTCCAAAACTTTTCAAAACCTGCACTCCCATGTTTCTTTTGAGTCAAGGTGGCACTATCATTATTCTAACAGTTTTCTTGAGTTACAAAGCTGTACAGAACTCATATTTTCTTGAAGGAATCACATCACTTATAATTTAACTGGCTTCCTAAGAACTTAGATTGACCCTTTTGATCTTCATAGCCATCCTTTAACTAAAGAAATTAAGTCACTCTCTCAGGAGATATGTCACCTGAACCCAAAGGGGGAAAATAATACCGTGTCCCCTCTTTGTTTTTAAGCAAGAACTTATCTGGAATGCTTCTTATGCTAATTACGACTAGACCAAAGATTAAAGAGGAAGACAAATAGAATAAAGATGGTAAAGAAAATAGTGTAAAATAATAAGGATTAATGAAGAGTATATATATTTTTATATCCTTAGTACCTATAATCATATATAAGTATATAATAATATATGCAATATAATAATGATAACATAATATATACTGATATATATCAATATTATATACAAATTTACACATATATGTATAAAATAATATGAAAAAGGTTATTACAAACAGCGGCAGTAACAGCAACAACAAAACCTCTCTGAACTGAATTAGTCAAAAGCTGCTTGCAGCTTTTGTGACAAATGAGAAAAGGAAGCTGATTTCTTTTTTAAAAGAATTTTAATTTTAATTTTTTTAAATTGAAGTATAGTTGATTTACATTATCATGTTAGTTTCAGGTGTACAGCACAGCAGTTCAGTTATTTATATATATATATATATATATATATATATATATATATATATATATATATATATATATATATATATGAGATAAGGAGCTGATTTCTTAGTGGAGAAGAGTTTCTTAAGGAGATGTGTGGGAGGCAGGGGGCCCAGATAGAGGTGTCAGACCCAGAACTCTGTTCAATCTTGTAAAGGGAATGACAAAAAAGCAAAGCCCAGCAGGGGCAGACTAAGATGCTTCACCATTCAGTTCCACCAGACCTAGTGCCAGTTCAGGCCTTTTCTGTCCAGGTAAGCATATGTAGTTGAGAGAAATTTCTAGGAGTAAATAAGGGTCATATATGACTGTTGGTGAGCAAAGCATGGCAATTCTTGGTTTACCTGATCTTTGGTGTACCCTGACTGAATATAAAATTGACATGGGGTAAAGGGTTTAATAGGAGTCAGGCAAAGAAACGAGCTAAAAACCTTTGCTTCACGTGAAAAGTGTAGTATATTTTCCTAAAAGGTCTATTTTTGTTTTTACAACTTTCTAGCTTCTACTGAAATAAAATTTGATGTTTTATTGTCTTATATTTTGGAGCATATATACAGAAAAACTAAGGAAGCCAAAATATTAGACAAAATATATAAAGAGGAGTACTATTGTAAATATTTTAAAAAATCCAATTTCAAACTCCCATTGCTGGAGACAAAATAAGAATAATGAACTCCCTGGCTCCTGTCACTTCTCAGTGACTTCACCGTGAACACTCATACTTTATTAATAACTCCTGGTATATATGCACGGCATCTCACCCACAGGTCTCAGAAATTACAAACCCTGGATTTACACAAGAGGAAAATAAATTGCAAGTCATCTCATTTTCTGAACAGATGATTTGAAACCCAGAAAGGTTAAAATTGCTAAATATGAAGCAGAATTGTGAGTGAGTCAATGTTGTTTGGACCTATTAAAAGTGAGGCCATTCTCCTGTTATGGGCAATAAGTCCACAGCTTGATAATGGGTTAAGGACCACCGAAAAAAGGAAACCACATCTAGCTGAGTCGACTGCCTCATATTGCTTAAAATAATCCTCAAAACTCATAGGGTTATACAGAGAGAGCAAAATACAAGTCATCAAAAGTCAAACAACAAAAATCTACTTTATATTTGTAAACCATTTTACAACCTACAAATATTTCGTTGGTGTCTCTTAACAACTCCAGGTGATTTTCAACAAGTGACCAACGGAAGGTTAATATTATGGTTTTGTTTTTCTGTTTTCCATCCCCCTCCCTTCTAATTGAATGTAAGCTCAATAAGGGGAAAAATCATGTCTTTCTAGTGACTCTTTTTTTTTTAGGATTTAAAAAAATATTTTAATAAGTAGAGAAAAGCTTTGTTCCTTTTATTACGCATATAAATTTTACAAATTACAGTTGTTTCTTTCTCTCTGAGGAAATAGAGAAGAGTGAATACAGAGAACAGTAAGTAAAACAAATGATCAGTCCTGGTGTTTACCCATAATACTGATGTATAACCAGAAGTCATACACAGTAACCAAGTAGAAAGAGGCTTTACCTGTGTATACTGAGATGACAGATAAGCCAAATGTTCTACAAAGGAGATTTACCTTTACATAATTTACTCTTTTTCTTTTTTTTAAACATCTTTATTGGAGTATAATTGCTTGACAGTGGTGTGTTAGTTTCTGCTGCATAACAAATTGAATCAGCTATACATATACATATATCCCCATATCTCCTCCCTCTTGCGTCTCCCTCCCACCCTCCCTATCCCACCCCTCTATGTGGTCACAAAGCACCGACCTGATCTCCCTGTGCTGTGTGGCTGCTTCTAGTGACTCTTTTTAGCCCCAACTCTTCTCTCAGAATCTTGCCCAGAATAAGAGTTTAATAAATATCTCTTGAATATTGTTGGGTGGATAAACATAAAAACTGAGGCAGAATTAAAATGAGTGGAGCGTTCCTACACTCAGTTCAGAGTTTTTTTCTTGCAGCATATAACTGGCTCATGATAGACAATAAATTAAAAAATGTGGAAAGAAGAGAGAGGAAGAAAGGAAGGAAAATAATTTGTTTTCCAGAAAGTAACAAGTTAGTATGATACTCCAACACAGAAATAACTGGGGGGGGGGAGGGGGGGAGGTGGGCAAACGATGGATGGTCATGAAGGGTATAGAGAAAACTCTTAAAGATTCTACAGAGGAGTTAGGGGAAAATAGCCTTCTCACTTATAGAACAAAATTTAACTGAATCAGGATGAAAAGAAAGAGTATTGCCAATCAGAGTAAGGTAAAGTAAAAATAAAGATATAGAGAAAATGATTGTTTGGGAAATATATATTGCTTTTCATAAGCATAGGAAACTTCACATTCAATAGATGGCTTCTCAATTTTTATCTTTAGTAATGATATTTTCCTCCTTAGGAATCCACTCCTATTGTCATATGTACTTCACCAAAACAAACAAACAAACAAAAAAACCTGACCCATTTCAAATATAGCACTCTCTGATCATAATGTCTTTTCTTCCAGCTCATTTATTCTCACTCCAAAACTTCCTTCTAGCATGTTTCTTGCCTACATTGTGTTCCCTTTCTCGGCCGTGTCCAGTTAGTGCTCACAGAATATCAATTGCTTCCCTATATTTTCTAGCACTGTTGCAGTTTGGTTGGATATGTGATTGAGTTCTAGCAAATAGAACTGTGAGAAGATACTATATGTCACTTCCTGTCTGAAGTATTCTTTTGTGGTAAACTTATAGCCATATGATAAGATGACAGGAAGGCCATATCTTTGCTAATTCATCAAATCAAAGTCTCCCACTTTCCTTCTTTACTTGAATGAGAAATTAAGACTTGGTTGTGTTAAACCACTGAAATAGTAGAGTTTATATGTTGCTACAACAAATCTAGCATTGATTTTCCTAATGTACCACTCTTCTAATCATTCTCCATGGAAAGCGCCAGAGGGATTGTTCAAAAATATGTTAAATAGCATCTTGTCACTCCCTTTTTAAAAAATATTCATTTGCTTCCCATTGAACTTGGATGAAATTCAAATCCCTGACAATATTCTCAAAGGCTCACCCCATGTAGCTTCTATCAACCACTCAGAATTCACCTCCCTTCACTCCTTCACCCGTTTTCATTCTCTTTCACAATTATGCCAGTCCTTTGTACTTCGTGTGCCTTCTGCTTGCAGTGCTTATTTCCAAGATCATCACAGACCTAGATCCAAGTTTAAACACAATCTCGTCATGAGTTTGCCCCAACTTAGTTAAAGGAGCATCCTCAATTACTGTGTACTCTAGGGTTAGTTACGGTTGATGCTTTTCTTAGCACATAGCATTCCCCTCCAGTTCTTTATTTGTTCACATGCTTATCATATGTATACAATTTGAGTTCCTTGATGGCACAGACACCATTATGATTATTTCTTTCATCTTTGTATTCTGGAAATATTGAACAGTGCTAGAAAGATGCCCCTCAAGATATATTTGTTGACTGATACAAAATCAGTAAGATAATTTTGCAGAGAGATTAGTCCATGAATAAACCAAAATCCAGAGGAGGTGACATTTGAGGTAATAATTGAATGGTAGGATGCTGCTAATTTGCAATGTTCTGGAAGCAGAACATTCCAGGAGAGGAGACAGCAATTGCAAAATCCTGAAGGCAGAAATAAGCACAGTGTGTTCCTGGAAGAGAAATAAGGTCAGTGAAACCAGAGAATAATAAGAAAGAGCTTTGGATTCTTTACCCAATGTTGTGCCTTTGCCTGGGAGAGGCGAGGTGGTCCTCCCCAGAGAGCAGAAAGCAGTCATATAATTAACACCCACACACCTAGCCTGGGATGGGATGCTAGGGTTCCCTGCCCATGGCTTTCTTGCTAACATTATCCATTCTGACCCTAGGCTTGAAACGCAACAACTTTTACACAATGCCTCAGTAGGAGAGATTCTCAGATATACTATTGTTTTTAAAAAATGGACTTACATAAAAAACAGTAACAAAAATTTCCCTCAGCATTTAAATAAGACTTTTGGAGACAGATTTCTAAAAGTTAGTTTCCAGGCGGGTCTACTGATGAGATTATCCTAAGGAAGAAAATAGAAATCCCACTTACTTCATGACCTACTTTTTCATTCCAGATAGGCAATACCAAAATACGAGCATCTTAGTCACTGAATGTCAGAAGAACTAACTGTTCCACAGAAATTGTATATAGTTTTGATGTGGAAATAGAAAGTTAAGAAAAAAAAGCTTTAGTCTGAGATTGTATTTTTGTTGACTGATTGGGGAAGATAGCAAATGGGGAATAATACCTCTTATACCTACAGTGTAAGGACTAGCAAAGCACAAGAAGTGAGTCTATACAAACGCATTTTTCTTCAGTAATGGGCCAAGGGCCCAATTGCCACACAGAGGTGGCTATTTCCAGGATGTGAAATCTACACTTTTTTCAGGCCACTAGGAAAACTATTTTGAGCCATCCTCAATTATGCAGTGCCAAATAGGCTCGTTTGCTTCCCCTCTTTCTCTTCATTCTCGCAGTGGCCAAAGTGAAGGAGGCCAAAATCAGTTTGAGACTTAAAGTTCCAAGATTCTACATTTTGATTCATTTAAAATGATCTAAGATCTAATTTTCTAGGATCTAGCTTCAGGGTCTTTCTTTAATTTGGGCAGCATTAAGGTCTGGCGTAATGATCTGCACTAATCTCTCAAAAGAAAGTTTTCTACTAGAATGGCCATTGATTCATTTTTACTTGGAAATCAGCCAATTGAACCAATATGCCATATCTGCTTGCTGGCCAGTGCCACCTTTCTTGAGAAGAGAAGGCAATGAGAGATTCAAAATGAAAGTCAAAAGGTAGATAGAGTATCTGGGTAAGGGGAACTGGAAGATCAGAAGAGATTTTTGTTATCAATCTCAGCATCTAAATCTCCTAATGACATAAATCTGTCAAGTTGATGAAAATATTTTTCTTCTTATGATTAGAAAGTCCCAGGCAACCTAGATGTCAATCAAACAAATTCATCCTCTTCAACTTTTCTTTTTCTAATACCCACAACAATCATCACCACTGCCTTCTTACTCATCAGTTTGGGAACTCACTTCTTAATTTGACCAAACTAGCACAAATTGATATAGCATTTTTATAATTCTCATTGAATTAATATGAGGGATACTTCTTACTGATTTGGGAGGCATCCTAATTTAATAGAAACCCACCATCCATCATGTATGGAATGAGTTATTTGGAGGACTATGTCTTGTGGATTATTAGCACTATCCCAAAAGTGTGGACTTTTTCTGATAAAAGAATTCTTTTACTGATAAAAGAATACTATTTGAAGACTATTGACATAGAACAGAGTTTCTATGTGACATGTAGTTATTAATTCATGCCACCGTCATTTATTGTCTGTCCACTAGTTGACAGGCTCTGGTAGGGGGTATCATTTAATTTATCTTCTAAAAAGTGACACTGTTGAAAATTAAACTAGGAAAACAGACATCAACCAGTACTGTCAATGAAACACCAAGAGAAAAACCACCTTATGCTCTGGGAAAAAAACACTAATTCAAACTGAAGAAAAGCTAGCGCATGAAATGGTGAATCTTATATCACCCTTCCCCTCAAGGACCCAACAAAGTGGTACTAGAGGTACATTTGTAGATGCCACACATGCCTAACTTTAGTTGTCCGTTCAATATTTTTTAAAATGCTTTAAATATTTTCAGTGGCTTTTTTTCCCCTACGTATTAGGGCCTCAGTAAGAACTGTATACGTAGATCCATTTTCTATTATATTATCAAGAAAATAAACAGCATAAATTTCAACAATGAGAAAATTCCTACTGCAAGCTATAGAATAGTTTGCAGGTGTATATATTTTTTATATCAATAAAAAATAAATTATTCTTGAGATTCATTTTGAATTTATTTCCAGAGGATAAAAAATTAAAGAATGAACATAGTTGGTGTCAAAATTTTAAGGTTATGATGATTATGTTTACTTCAGTTTGAAAGTTTGAGCCTCAAATTATGTTGTAATGCTTCCTGGAATGATCATATTGACCTATGAGTCTGGGGACTATGCATCAGACCTATGAGTATGTCTGAAATTAATCCTCTCACTTATCGCCTAGTTGATAGTTTTTCTTTGCAGAAGGTAAGCTTTTATTGAACAGTTTGTGATTCATAGTTTGTCAATGAGAAAAGATCTTGGTTAAGCCCTTTTGATTTTATTGGAATTTAACAAATTCTATGTAACAATACTGAACAGAGCCTTGTATAGAATCAATACTCAATAAAAATTTAAGGGCTCTACCCCTTCTTTTGGACACAAATGAATTCTTCTATATCTAGAGTACCCATAATTCTTGGTTTACCCCAAACTGTCATGCTTTATGACTCCTGTTCCAGTGTCTGACCCAGAAAGCAACCTCTTTCATTCTCAGAAGGCTTCTGTTTTGGAGCGCAAATTATTAGGTCTTCCAATCTAAGACTTCCATATTCACATAGCTAAGGCCTTTTCCCTCTCATATGCTTCAAATCTTTCAGTTCAATTTGACCTAAATGTTGAGTGTCCTCATTTCCTCCCTCCTATTAACATCCAATTGATTGTACTGGATATTAAGTTAATCCGTTCATTTATTCAAATGTACATATCTTCAGTGCTCAGCACTATGTTAGAGCCCAAGGATATAATGATAAGCAAGGTCCATATGACTCTGCCCTCATAAAATATGTGAATGTCTAGTGGATAAGGCTAAGAAAGGTTAAGACAAAGGAAAGTCTAAGAAAGCCAAACTGATAGCTACAGGAAGAAATTTGCCAGTGTCAGTCAAGTTCTCAGCCGAGCAAGGGAAAGAAACCCTGGCTCTCTTAGGTCTGAGCTGGAAAGCTAAACCTCTCAAATTCTAATGGGATCAAAAGAGCTCATATCCTGCACCTTTCACAACTTAGAATCTCATTACATCCACTCATAGACTGACTGTAGAATCCTGAACTTTAAGACCATAATATGGCTTCTCTGGTGTGGGGAAAAAAAGCATTTCATTTTTCAATACAGATAAGGTAGGAATTGAAAATTAGTTGATTTCCTTTTGGCTCTTTTAATTCTTTCCTGAACAATCACCACAATGTGGGGCATAAGTGACACCCTGTGCTGCCAGACTCCCTGGTTCTGTGAAACTTCTTAGCTCTCACACAATTTATGAACCAATTAAGGCCTTTGGAAAGTCATAGTACAGTGACACAGGAAACAGTCATCGTACGGGGGCACAGGTACTGGGATGTAGCATTCGGAGTACGAGGGAATGCATAACTGCCTGGAAAAGTCCCCTTTGTTATAAAAAATTAAATTTTGTTTTGCTTTTCTTTTGGTCTAATAAGGGAAAATATGTTAATTATGGTTTTCTAGCTCTGACTCATTCAGATTTGCAGGATCAGTCCAGACATAATACTCTCATTTAAATCCAAATAAATCTTTCTTTCCTTCTTTCTTTTATTTTGTTTAAATTGTTATTGAATCCACAGTGGATTCATCCAACCATTATAAAACATGTGTTAGGATATGTATTGGGTTTCAGAAATAAACGCTTTCTCTGAATTGCAAATGAATAGTACTACTATGGAAATAATAATATTTGGTTCCTGAAAAAATTTAAGTAGAAGTCAGAATATAATGTAACATGAAACATAGTAAATGATCAATAAATGTTATAAGTAAGTGCTGGGATTTCCTACATTAATTGAAAAGGTAAACCAAATAAACTGCTGAGTATTTCCAAATCTGAGAACCGTTTAAATAAATATAAAACCACCATTTTAACACACACGCACACACTCTCCCCCCACACACAGAGACATTAATATATAAAGAGAAATTATTAAGGCTTAGCACACCAAACAGTGCAGTCTAGCAACAAATCTAAAGGGTTACTCAACCTGTATAAAATAGATCTAACAATCCAAATAGAATAAAAAGAATCCAATATTTTCAAACCTGAATAATCATTGTAATATATGCACTTTAATGCCGATGTCAATACTTTCTTACTTAAAGGATGATTAATTGTATTTTCCACTTCTAGGACTGTCATAATTTAGCCATTTCAGAGACATATTCATAATACTACCAATAATATTTTCATAGCTTATATTTTTTCAGCTATACTATATTACATGCTGGTCACAAATCCAGTGATTTAGATGAGACTTTTTTTTATTATCTCCATTTTACAGATGAGAAAACTGAGGCTTAAGAATATCATGTTACTATATACAGAGCTATAATTTATCAAATATGAAGATAAGTTTTACCATTTGGTCTTATTCCACTTGCAGACCTCAGGACATTAATCATACTTTTTCAGAATTATAAACATGTATCCTGTCTTTTTTTAGGTTTATTTTTCAGGGTAGTGGAAAGAGAACCATAGATTGAAGATGACAATCATAATAATAATGATTAATCATGACTGACATTTTGAGTGCTGTTGTCTTAAAATATAACTGCGTAAACAAGATTTGCTGCAGTTTAATTTCTGCTGTTGAGGAAAATACCCTCATTTGTATTTCCTGCCGACAAGACGCTTTCAGAGGACTGCCTGCAAATCCCAGCCTCCGGGCACAGCAGTGCCCTATCTGGGGCTTTCATGCAAATGTCTCATTGCACTCAACCAATATTACAAATTGATTACAAGTCACATAAACAGGGATCATCTTAGTCATCACAGAAGTTTAGCTGCCTCTGGGCTGAAACAAGGCAGCTGTTTAATTGCAAACACTGTACTCTTCAATAGTGTAGGACAGTGTGAAAATGGTCTGATTCACAAATGCTGCCTTTGACTGTAGCTACATAAATATCAAAACAATGTAAATATATTAAAGACAACCCAAAATAAGACTAAACATAGTGAAATAACGAATTAGTAAACTGACATACAAAGGGAGATTAAAATTCAAAATGCAGTGGACTCTGCATTCTGCAGAGGCAGAAGTGAAATATAACGGAATCCAGTCCAAAGACTACATGACTCCATTAGTAACGTGATCTGTGTCAAGTCACTTATACATTATGAAGCTCAACTTTCTTACCAGGAAAGTATTGAGACTACATTATCTCTAACGTCCTTTCCATGACTAGAGTTCTCTTAATTCTATAATATTTTTTAAATGAACTTTTATTTTAAAGGATGAGGCTAAAACAGGGCAGAGGTCAAAAGATGTACATGGTGCCTTCACAAAGCCTGGAAAATTCCTACCATCTGTGATGTGAATTATTGATCCATATATTTGTCATTCTTTCCCATCTTGAAAGATGATGAAGTCATTCCCAGTTGTTTTATAACATTACTAAATTGGTCTTCACTGGGGAGCAAAAAGTATGGTTATATTACATTGTTAACCAAAATTTCAAGATGGTCACTCTGGGTCTTGACCTTTTTTTAAATAAGTAAACTACTAAATGAACAAAATTTCTGCTTTCACCAAAAAAAAAAATAAATAAATAAACTGTCTTTTAAAAGCTGATATATAAGCAGAACCTTAAGTGGGGTTTTCAAGAAAATATGTTGTTACTTAGGCTCAGAAATTTTTTAAATTATTACCCATGCCTTCAGCTTCTACTTTCTTCCCTCATAGTTACAAAATAGACTGCACTTACCAAAAACACAAAACACCTACCTAGGTAACTACTTGGCTTCTTTCTGTATTGTGTCAAAACAAAAGAAGTTGCACCAGACAATATTAAACAGGCAAGAAAGACTTTATTCAAGGCTCTTGCAATAGAGGAGAGGGATGAGTTCAGAATTCAGCCTGAATTAAACTCCTCTGAAACAAAGGGCAGGAGCATTTTTATGAAGGTAGGGTTGGAAGTTCTTAGACACATCCATATTTGCTAATTGGCTTTATCCATAGGAAAAATCAACTTTCTCCTATCTTCATGGCAGGAGGTAGTTTTACTACTTGGAGTGAGGCATCTACCCAAGTTAGGCTCCTGCTTACCCACAGAGGATAGGAGATAGAGGCTTTATCTGCCTAGATGATTACATTTCAAATGGATGACCCCCAGGTCCTAGAGAAAGACATTTCTGGGTTGTAAAAACGAGGCTTTAAAAAAATTTGCATCTCAGAGTAATAGAGAACAATCTTACAATTACAAATAAAACAGTCTAGGAAAAGGGAGATCAGGAGCCAGAGTTAGGAAGAAGCCTGTCTAAAATTTAGTCAAGCTGAGAGAACATTAAAGCCATCTTGTCCAGTTGCAAACTTCTCTATACATAGTCAAAAGGAAAGTGGTTGGAGGAGAGAAAAGGGAAGAGAGAAGGATACAGATAGAGGTAGACAAATGATAGTAGTAGATAGATAAATGATAGATAGATAGATAGATGATAGATAGATAATAGATGGACAGACATAGATTGATAGACACAATTTATAGTGAATACTTTACAGTGACTCCTTACTATGAGCCTCCAGAATAAGAAGTAGAAAGAAAGGGTAAAAGAAATTTAGTTTGGATTCTTAAATCCAGTGCTCTCTACTGCAGAATAAATCTGGACAGCTCTTGTTTACATCAGCAGATGACAGGATATCAGGAAGGCTGCATATAAAACTTCAGTGCAGTATAAGTACCTCTTTTCTTGGAATATTCACTTCCATTGGTATAGTCATAACATAGAACATTGATAGCCAGATGGTGGGTTAATCTTCCTCCCATACCATCATTTCAACAATTATGTCAAACAAGTGGGATATGCTGGGTATTATCAGAAAAAGGCAATCCTTTATTTTGTCCCCCCACTGACCATTCATACCTGCTTCTATGCTGTAAATTTATATGTCATAGTTCTCCTAATATGTCCTTAATGAAAGATTGGGCTGATTCTATATCAAACTATTATCAGAAACCATTTTCTCTATTTCTTGGTTTTTGACCATCTCTTTGCAAGAACTGCTGAGATGACAAGCATTTCACATTAGAATATGTAGGGAGTTTTCACCTGTTGTTTTGGGTTCCAAGTCAAAATAGATACACAGAGAATCCAATCTGAACATCTATTTTACTACCTATCTTTGCTGCCATCTGCTCTCTTTTCTTTCTACTATTCCTTTTGACCATTTAAGTGATATTTAAGCACTGTATTTATTTCCTGAGACTGCTGTAACAACTACCATAAATTTGGTGGCTTAAAATAACATAAATTTATTCTTTCACAGTTCTAGAGGCTAGAAGTCCAAAATCAAGGTAAGACCACAATCTCTACAGAGTCTCTAAAGGAAATTCTGTTTCTGCCTTTTCTAGTGTTTAGTAGTTTCTAGACTTCCTTGGCTTGAGCTCACATTACTACAGTATCTGCCTGCATCTTCACATTACTTTCTGCCAAGTAATCCAGGGTAGTTTCTTCTTCTCACTATCCTTAACTCACGTTTGCAAAGATCCTTTATCCAAATAAGATAACATTTACAAATTAGAGGGATTAGAACTTGATATCTTGGGGAGGCCATTATGTGTTCTAACTTATCGTCATGCATTGTTAAAAGGTATTATTTAGGCACAGACTAGCGATGGGATTAGTCCCTATAAAATTTTTTTTAATTAAAAAATTTTTAAATTGAAGTATAGTTGATTTAAAATGTTATGCTAATTTTTGCTGTATAGCAAAATGATTCAGTCATTTTGAATCACAGGATATTGAATATAGTTCCCTGTGCTATACAGGAGGACCTTGTTGCTTATGCATTCTAGATGTAATAGTTTGCATCTGATAACCCCAAACACTCTAAACTGTTTTGTATTTCTTAACACAAAATGTATTTTATAACAATTATAGACATAGAAAAGTAAGCCCTTAATAAAAGTATATGGAGAAAAAAATGGGAATTTTGCCCCTTCAGCCCACTCTACAAAATTCTCATTACCATAACATTTGCCATGATTTGGAGGCCTTTTCTTTCCCACAGCACTAATGATAGAGGCATTTAACAGTAAGGAAAAAAAATAAATAATAGATTTAGTAAACTAAAACTGTCTTAGACTAAGTTAATATTAATGAGGACAATATTTGCATTTCTGTTTGGGGAGAACATTATAGAGAAAGTAATTTAACAATTTGCATACTATTATGCATTAACTGTCTTCAAGTTATATTTTATTCTTCATTAATCACAATTTTTGCATTTTTCCAAGTTGCCCAAAATGCTATTACTGCATTCACTTGAAATATAACATAGTGATCAAGACCCAAGACATTAGATTCAGACATAACTGAATTTGAACCCCATGTCCTCCTCACAATTTCTGTTCTACCAAGGAAATATGATTTTTTTCCTAAGAATGCTACTTATACTTTGTAAAACTCCTGAATGCTTGAGATAATGTATGCTAAGTTCTTGGTATGTGACCACTCAATGATGGAGCCTGGATTGAGTCTGGAAGTGGGTTGCCTGGGTTCAAATCCCACTTCCGCTTTTTAGTCTTGTGATATTGAATAAGTTCGTTAATACCTTTCCTCCATCAGTTTTCTCATCTGAATAATGAGATAATGATCTATCTTTTAGTGTCATGGTAAGGATTAAATTATTTAATTCATGAAAAGCATAGAGCCTGGCACATATGAAACCCTCAGTGAGGATGAGCTACTATGGTCCTCGTCATCAGCTCCATCATCATTTCTCTTTATACTGTATTGATATTAAAAGGATTACTAGGCAATTCTAAGCGGTACCGCTGTTGAGAGAACTCTAGATTTAAATTAGATTTCAGGAAGAAATATTATATATGTTTTAATATAGAGATGAATAAGTTATTTATAACTTGCTTGTATATAATGCCTATCTCATACGTAAAGAAAAGGAATGCTGAGCAGAACCTTGTTGTAGTAAATCAGAACTATTTTAATAACAAAGAAAATTTAGAGTTAGCATAATGAACAACTGAATGTCTGAGAGAATGAAGATCATTGTTGAAGTTACTGGAAACAAAACACTTCAAAGGAAACAATCTTTGCATGTAGAACAAATCATGATATAAATGCACATCCTTGTTTAAGTTGTGGTAACAATTCATGAACATCAGCACAAAAATTCTAAAACATATGCCAAGACACATTGGTGAAGATGAGAATTTTCAGGAAGACTGCATATCAAAAGAAGCCAGCTGATATGGTATTAAATTCCACCATGATTTGGTCTAGAGATTTGACCAGTTATCTTCAATTTATCTATAATATGTTAAAGAGATAACTGTAAGATCCAGGAATGGTTGTTTATGAATGTTATTAATTTTTATAATTTTAGAATCAAAGCATTCATTGATGTTTATTCAAAGCCTCCTTCCATGGGCTACACTATTAGACAAATAAGCCCTTGTTTTAAACAATTATAATTTGTAATTATAAAAATCTGTCACTTAACCTAAAATAATGTCTTTAATATTAATCTGGCACATGAAAAGGAAGGTAGTCATGTGATTCTGGTTTTCATGAATGTATAAATCATGACTAAAAATATCAGTGGTTCTTGATTTATTGAGTAATAATAACAAATTCAGGAAAAGGAAAGATATGAAGATGAAAATGAGAAATCTGAGTCAGGGTGAATATGATGCCATTGATGGAAGAGGGATTTTAGGAGCAAGAAACAGGGAAGAAAACACTGTTTAATTCTGAACACATTGGCTTTTATGTAATAGTATCTGAATGAAGATTTTCTTAGATAATTAGGAAAAATGGAATTGGAATTCAAGTCAACATTTAGATAAGTTTTAAACTTGGAGATAGAATCAGATTACTAGGAAAAAAAAGTGTTCATCTAGGAGTGCTGGTGATACATACTGAACTTCAGGGAGAAGTCACAGAATGGAATCAGAGAGAAGTCATAGCTTTTGGAGGACCAGAAAAATGCCATATATTCTATGTCTGGGGAGAACATCTGTTACTGTTGAAACACATTTCCCAAGAATAAATGAAAGTCTATCTTCCTATATCTCACACCCACTGCTTTCTAATTCTACCGTATAAACTCTGCAGAACAATTGTAATGTTCCCTCCTTTTGGTCCTTCAAAAGGGCAATGATTATTTTTTTCCCCTATTTGTGGCATTATATTCTTTGTACTTAGCCTAGAATCTGCTATATAATAGCTTATAAATATTTATTAAATGATTGCATACATGAAGAAATCTATCATATTATTCCCAATTTTTTTCTTCCCTGGGTTATTTATGTATGTGGCCATACTATTCCTGCTACTTTACCAGAAATGCACACCCATATGAGTACTGCTTGTTTATAAAAGTTCTGCAGATGGTGGAAGCTCTGGTTTTTTCGACCGTAATGTTTTTCTCATCTTCTTCAGGCTCTGGAGAGAGAAGTGCTCTAGAAAGACAACAGGGAGCTGTCAATCATGCAGGCTCAAGCTGACCCAAAGAGGATCCCTTTCTATGTCTATGGTAATCCATTCAAGCAGAGCCAGTCAGGTTTCCCAGTGATAATTATATAAACTTTGAGATAGAGAAATCCATTTTCTGAAGGAATTGCTGAGCTAAAAGGATGTGAGTTACTGCTTGAATGGTCTGCTATTGCTGCCACAGGAGGAGAAACTGTAGAGAATGGGGATCAGTAGAAATTAGTATAGTTGAGGTCTGGAGAGAAAGTTGCACTGTGACATTGTTAACCTAGAACTTGGCAATCAAGTTGAGCCCTGGGGCTCACCTTTTTAAGAGCCAATGAAGTTTTTTCCTAAACTATATTCAGTAGGTGTTCCATCACTTGTAATTAGAAAATAACTCATTAAAACCAGCACCCAAAATGGCACATGGATTCTTAAGTGTGGTCTGATTTCTACAAAGTTCTAATTAGATGAAAAAAAATGTTTGCTTGCCATTATAATTTTCCCAACATATGGTTGTGATTTATGTATTCAAATGTGATATTATTACCTACTGATTGATAATCATCTGTTTCCTTCCATATTTGTTCACCATGATGCCACCTACATTCATACAAGGGAGAATTTTGAGAGACAGTAAGCCTATCAGGTTTTCAAGCCAATTAAATGTAGGTTATTTTTAGCATATATTTTTACCATAAGAAATTATTCTTCACTTGAAGAAAAAATTCAAACCTGCTACATTTTATTATGTTTCATGGGGTGTTGAAAGAGACTGCTTTAAACAAAATATTTTACTGACAAAATGTCTTTATAATAAGATCCTTGTTATGCCAACCTAATTTTCTTTTAAATGGCAATAGAGCTTAGATACACTTCTAATCAGTTTTATAGAATGACAGTGGAACTAGGATGATGAACTAGATAAATCCAAGTAAAAGTCATTTGGGGCAAACAAATAAGGTAGAGTTATTTGGTGGAGTGTTATTTTTTGAATGGTAAATATAGGGTGAGGGGGGAAAGATTACTCACAGGAAATGTGCTGGAGAATGTCTTCTCTGTAGAGTGGTTGCAGAAAATGTAAAAGGCCCTCTAAAGTTTACCTGGAATTTTTTGAGTAGAAAATAAATGAAATTGTCAGAAAGAAGCAGAATTTTTAAAAATCAGTTTTTCCAAAGTTAGATTACATTTCCTTTTTGTTGTGCTTCAGATGGCTTCTTGAGCCTTTCATTTTCTTCTAATTGTCATCTTAAAAAACAACTCTAATGAAATTGCTGAAGGTGTTAGAAAAATGTATAGAGAGAAGCAAGGTGCTAAAATCATCTATTATTATGAGACTGTGAACTGTAAACATCAGACAGGGCACCCACCACTGCAGAGGCAAATTGAAAGCTGAAAGAGGTTTGCTTTATTGTCTCTCTGATTTAAAATTGATTGAAAGGCATATACAAATGGAAAAGCTGTCAAAAACTGTGGTATGTTGATAGCTCATCTTTTCCTTCTGACCCAAAGCTTTAATGGAATTCCTTTCAGGTGTAGAAGGAAGAAGGTAGGTTTTGAACCCGTCATGTAGAAGTGTGAACTGAGATCTGGACATAGGAGGCAACCATTTCCTAGTGTCTGTTGATACAAATCATTAGCACAGTCGATTTGCCCAAGTTGATGAAATAAGTGTGTAGACCACATTGCCTAATTGTGTAGTGTTTTGTTGTTGTTGTCATTCACACAAAAGATAATGCTCTCAAGTCTGAAGGACATTCAAAAGTCATGTGAAAATAGGATGACATAAAAAAAAATGGTACATCTAGGACAGCATCTCTGATTTGCTCTTTGCTTCTTTCCTTGTCTCTGTGCCAACACCCTCACCAAGGCATTGTCATCTCACCTCTGGCTTGGTCCCTTTTCCTGAATCCACACTGCTGTCTGACATTTATCACTTTCTTGGGGAGCAGAAGAGGGATGGAGTGGGAATTTGGGGTTAGCAGAAGCAAACTGTTACATATAGAATGGCTAAACGACAAGGTCCAACTGTATAGCATAGGGAAATATATTCAATATTCTATGATAAATCATAATGGAAAAGAATGTATATACATGTATATACATTCAGCAGAAATTAATACATTATAAAACAACGATATTTCAATTAAAAAATTTAAAAAATAATTTATCACATTCTCTAAACTAGACTAAATATTTTGAAGGAATTAATTTATACTTAATTTAACTTAATTTAATTTAATTTAATTTAATTCTGCACCACAAATCTTTTAAGGGCTCTCAACTGGCAGTATTCTAACTGAAAATTAAGAACTACAGGCAGGCAGTCAGAGTTCTCAGGAATATTGCTCCACTTTATACCTCCACCATTAGCATTTATTAATCCCCTAAAGTTTTCATTATAGACAAACTGGTCTCCTTCACCACACCCTCACCCCCAGACACCTCTGACCCAACACAATATACTCAGTTCTACCTTTAAAAAATTTAGTGAATTATTTTCCTTACATGAAGAACCTATCCTGATTCTCTCTGATTTACAAATTATATCCATTCTTCAGATTTTCATTCAAATCTTAATGTCTTCATGTTTAAGATGTATCAGGAAATATTCAGTTGTTTTTGCTGGAATAAGTTCTTAGCATGGAAAACCAGTACATTTTATGAGATCAATAACAGGTAAGATGCAGTTTTTTTGTGGCAACAGCATGTAACAAGACAGCACTTATAATTTTGTACTGTTTCTTGTTTTATGCATGCATATATATCCAGACCCCCATACAAAACATATGCTCATTTTTGGTGCAATAGAATAATTACTCTTAAAATTAGAAATAGTTGTATGATTGAAAATAGAAAAAAATTTCAAAGACCATTTAATTATGAGATTTGATCAGACTCAAAGTTAAATATCAAATATTAGTACCAACCAATTTCTTAATATCAACCACATTGATAAAAGTAAATGAAGTAAAACAATGTATTAAAACTTACACATAATCACTTGAACTCTAGAATATCCGATTTCTAGATATCACAGATTATTTTTGCATTGGGATTTACTTTTTATGATAATAGAATTTATGTGGATCTTTAATGTTTTTCTGTAGTAAAATTTTAATAAATAGTGGTTAAATTCCAAATCATTCAAAACACAACTAAATGTGTTTTGAAAGAAGACTCTCAGCTTCTTTCAGCATTAACTCAATATTATCAAATATTTTAGGCAAACAGAATTAAAATCTGACTGTAAAAATGCACATACAATATTGTTAAAGGCAAGGTGCCACCTGACACTTAGGAAGAAGCTCGTAAGTCTCAGAGAATAATTTATCAAGGCAGTGTTATTGACATTGTTATAAACATGTTAAAAGCACAAAAAAATCTGTGAAGATACAATTAGTACAATATCCTAAAAAGAGTATAGAAAATAACTCAAAAATATGAATCCAAACACTTGAGACATTAATTTAAAGGCTAAGAATATTTGAAATCTTCACACAGCAGGTAGAAGAGGTTTCCAATGTAGCTGTTCTCTTCATTTTTCAGGTGTTTATTTTAATAGAAGATTAACAAAAAGTGAGTATGAAAAAAAAAGAAACAGTCTTCTTAAGTGTCTGGCATTTAAAAAATATTGTCAAGTAAGGTGTCAAAACTGTGATGATATTTGTATTGAGAATCTGAACAGCATGAGAGAAAAACTATGAAACTTTTATTATGTGTAAGCTATCATTATATGTTTCATAGAAAAATAACACCAGTTAAGAAAGTTGCTGGAAAATATTGTCATAAAATATCATCATTAAGTGTATTTTTATTTAAGTTTTAGGGCAGAAGATTTTAATTTTATTTTGTTTAGAGTTACTTGTAATCCTAGTTGGAGTCCTTTTTTTTTACTGGAATCTGTTGTATGTTTCTATGAAAGTTTATGATATGAGAATTTCAAATGGCATTTTAAATGTTAGCAGTTCAACTCTATACATTGTTTATGGAGCTTGCATATTTTGCTCCTAATATTAATCTAAATAAATCCAACTCACATTCACAGAGTCACCTACTTTTAAATGTAGCTAATTGTCAGCATTAAATTGTCAGCATTAAAACTGAAACTTAACATCTGATTTCATCACTTAAGGAAAGATAAATGTGACTATTTTGAAATACTGAATGATTATTTAATAGGTGAAGCCACATCTAATTTGATGATTTTTTGAAAGATTTCTAAGTTACAAGATACATTTAAAAGAAAACTCTTCTTGGGGCTTCCCTGGTGGCGCAGTGGTTGAGAGTCTGCCTGCCGATGCAAGGGACGCGGGTTCGTGCCCCGTTCCGGGAGGATCCCACATGCCGCGGAGCGGCTGGGCCCATGAGCCATGGCCGCTGAGCCTGCGCGTCCGGAGCCTGTGCTCCGCAGCGGGAGGGGCCACAGCGGTAAGAGGCCCGCGTACCGCAAAAAAATAAAAAATAAAGCTCTTCTCAAACAATGAACATCTCTGTTGGCAAAGGAACATTTTCAGATTCAATTAAAGAGCAAGTACTAGTTAAATACTGGTAAGGTAGTGATTTAATTTTGAAAAACATCACTGCTATTTTGTCAAGCTTCCAGAACAATTTAATTGGAAGTTTGATAGTACATAGAATTGTTTAAAAATCATCTGCAATTATTTATCTGTGTAAATCAAGAATTTCTCAACACTGTGCCATGAAAAACAAAATTGAGAAATAAATTGGAAACCGAAACTGAATTAAACATGAAATAATTTATACCAACAAAATATTCTCTGGTTCTGCTGTATACATTAGAATTTCTTGTAACATATCATTTGATAATAATGGATGCTAAACGTGGGAAAGCATTAGATAATAGCACTGTCAAGGGTACAGGACAGACTGAGGGACATTCCAAAAGCAGGATGACTTTTGTTTTATTTGTTTTTCTGTAAAAGAAGGTAGGGAGTGTGATTTCAAGATTGATTACATCGCTAAACAAATTCTGCTGTTGTGTGTATATAGCCATTTATGTAAATGAATGAGTGGATTAATGGAGTAATAGTGATCAGCTAAATATATTTTCCCATTAAAGCATGGTAAGAGATGCTTTATGTAATCTATTTTATTTCACTTGATGTGTGATTATAGGTTTCTCTGTCTAATATCTTGTGGTCCGATAATTCTAGACTACCATTTTCAAAAGTGTGGTAAGTCCTCTGAATTAGGAATTCAGAAAATTTTCTTCTACTTTAAGTTTTTCTCTGAATATGAGGCCGAGTGGTTCTAGACACTTTTATTTTAAAAAATGGACTCTATGGCCCTGTGAAAGCCTGAGAAAAAATTTTTTTTTCTGTATGTGTACATATTTGCATAAAGGATTGGCTAATTTTTTTGCTTTTTTAGATTTATGGGAAAATCTTATTCAATTATCTCCCTTCTCAAAGTATGAACAATAATCCCCATTCTCAGCAGATTTCTGTATATTGATATGACAAAACACATCCTGATACACAGAAAATGCTTCAAAGACTTTTCTGTGAACAAATAGCTAGCACATGCTTGTAATCTGGATTTCGTTTTCATGAGGTTGATCGGTTCGCTTTCTGTATCATCATGGTTGAGAGAAAAACATGCCTTTGACAGTGTTCAAAAAAACCTGTATTGTCTTGTATTGAAGAATCGAGTATTTAAAGCCTAGTTGGAGGAAGAATGGGTAGGTTGGGATGGAGAGAATAGTGCTGTTTTTCACTCTGTTATTAAACAGATAATAAATTGTTAGACTCTAAAATTTTAAGACCCACTTCCCAGAGTATTTCACAGTAAGAGACCACAGTTCCTCCTCTGGAAAGAAGCACAGCAAGCTTGGTGTGACATGAGGCAGGGGTTTCACCCATCTTTGGTTCCTAGAAACCCTCTCAGGTGGTAGCTCACTAATATCCTGTTGAAATCAAACTATAGGTGGTAACTCCGATGCAGATAAACCTTTCAGAATCTGCTAGAGTCATTTAGACTTGAGAGTAGAAGTAGCTGAAGGAGGTCTTTAATATTTATGAGAAAAGCTATAAACAGCCTTTCATCACATCTTCAGACATCTGGTAGTCTCTCCCTCTTTCTAATTTATCTGTTCTGTTGGGTTTGTAGAAATGGAGGATAATGTTTAATTTTGGCAGGTAGAATTGGAAAGAAGAAAACTTTCGCTGAGGCTCCCCCCTTCTCCCCAAATTAGATATATGTTGTATGATTCAAGCACCTTAGACAAATGCCAATGTAGTAAATAATAATAACTGACCAGGTATCTGCACACATTCAGAAAAAATCAATGGCAACCTCTAAGTCAGCAGTATATATTAAGAGCACATTTGAATTATTTTTATGAACATATTTTACATTATTAAACTTCTGAAATGCCACAGAATAACTTTTAAGTTTCTCTATTTACATATTTGTAACCTTGATTTTAGGCAGGCAGAGTGCCAGGATGTTGATCAACATAAAGAAAGAAGTTGTTTTAAATTAATTTTCTTGCTGCTAAAAACAAAGTCAGAAAGGTGATAATTACTTTTACCATTCATGTATCCTGAGTTGACAGATGTCATCTAACACTTTGTTTAGTGATTGATCACAATTACCATTTCTGGGGGAAAAAATGCATCTATGGCTACAGCCCAGGTGAGTTTTTATGGCATAATGTAACATATTTGGCGATGCCTCTCAGACTGCTGCCACTCAGCCTGGCTATATTAGAATTAACTGAAGACCTAATTGAAAACTACAGCATTCTGAGCATCATATGACCAAATTCTGATTCAGTAAGTCTAGAGTGAAGCTTAGGAATATGTATTTCTTTTACAAGTTTTCCAGGAAATTCGAATTTACCATCAGAATTGGAAACCATTAAATAAGTTCCTCTCTTTTCCCCATTCCTTCCCAGGACAGTTGCACCATCCATCCTCTTCAGAAGACATTATCCTCTATTATATCCAACCCAACATTCATTGGGTCAGCTGCCACAAACAAAAAAGTCTAGATACATATTCGACCAAAGAATACACGTTTGTTTTAGGTATATTATGCATCCCGCATGGTGTTAAGTCTTATATAACAAGATTATCTTAAACCTATAGCAGCACATTTAGAGAGATTTTAATATACTCTTTTAAAAAAATACAGAAAGTCTCAGGAAGGTACAATATCGTGCCCAAGGCCAAGATTGAAACCCTTGTTTCCAAAACTTTTTTACAGGATATCACCAGTATCACCACTATTTAAGAAGGTGAGATCCAAAACCTAGAGAATAAGTTTTGAAATCTTCAAAGGTGTTCATCCACACCAAAGAAACAGGGAAACACCAGGTGTGTTCATGATCAACTTATCATGGTCTCAAGATCTTTGGACTCTGCTTTATGACACAATATACCACAATCTTTCATGTAGTCTTTTTTTTTTTTTTTTTTTTAAGTAGAGGCTCTGGCTTCTTTCACTTGGCATAATTATTATTATTTTACATCTTTATTGTAGTATAATTGCTTTACAAAGGTGTGTTAGTTTCTGCTTTATAACAAAGTGAATCAGTTACACATATACATATGTTCCCATATCTCTCCCCTCTTGCGTCTCCCTCCCTCCCACCCTCCCTATCCCACCCCTCCAGGCGGTCACAAAGCACCGAGCTGATCTCCCTGTGCTATGCAACAATCTTTCAATGAGGTCTCCCTTTCAACACTTTGGTCTTTAGTTTGGATTTCTACAGTTCCAAAATTGCCTCAGTTTCATCTTTTTAAAAACTAGCTTTAAATATGGCTCCCAAATCTTGGACATTCCTCTCTTGCGAGGAAGGATGTCCCCCACCCTCCCCACCTTGATTCTGGGTAAGTTTCTTATTAAGTCAACCAATAGAGGACAACAGAAATGTCACTATGTATGACTTCAGAGGCTAGATCATAAAAGAATATGCAGCTTCCACCTTGTTCACTGAGCAGCACATAAGAACACTGAGGTGCCAGGTAAGAAGTCCAACCATTTAGAGGCTGCTACACTGAAGAGGCCACCTGTAGGTATCCTGGCTGACAGTGCCAGCTGAGAGCAGCCTCGTAGCTAGCTCATTAAGGAGCAGACATGTGAATGAAGGAGCCATCTTGGAAGTGGGTCCCTTAGTCCAATCTACTGTCTTCCCAGCTCAGCCTTCACATCTCCTGGAGTACAGACAAGTAATTCCTGCTGTGTCCTGTCTGAATATTTGACCTACCAAATCCACGAGCAAAATAAAATAGCTGTGCTTTGGTGCCACTGAGTCTGGGGTAGTTGTAACACTGCTATAGCTTGATTTGGCTTTAGATCTGAATTCTGTCATTTCTTCTTTGCAGTCCAATAAGCCCTTCCTCCACATGAGCTAACATCCCCCATATCAGCTGGGGCTTTACTTCACTAACATCTTCCAAGGGAAAGCTTTGCCTGAACATTCAACCTCTATTCCACCCTCTAGGCTGCCCACTCATGGCTGAAACAGCCACTGCTGCTAAACCCAGGAGTTCGGATGTTACGTACTGCATACAAGTGAGAAAATATTCCTTCTGAACAAAAGGGTTTATTTTTGTTTTCTCACTCTGCATCTTTTATACTTCAAATTAAGTGCTCTGTTAGAATTCTTTGCATAGTGGTGACCAAGAGGACCTTAGTGTTTCCCTCAGCATAACTAAACCCTAGGCAGTCTTCTTCCTGCCCCTCAGCCCCTGATCTCTCTCTCATCCTGACCCTTAAGGAATGGCCTAATCACAGAATCCCACCCCTTTTCTTTGGGCATCTAATTTAGATGCCCTAAGTTATTTCTCTGCTCCCCTGAGATCCAATTTTTTTTAAAGTCTCTTGCCAATTTTAAGACCCAAGAGTGGTTTCTCTAGGATATGAGGAGGATTCCTTTGAAATGTAATCATCAAGAAAGAAAGTGTCCCTGTTTCCCATTCTCTGTGGGAGGTAGGAGGCTAACCTCTGTAAGAGGGTGGGTACCTTGCTCCAAGTTGTAAGTTTACTTTTCCTTGGGGTAAGGCCAATTTGCAAACACAAATGGCCTATGATCCTCCCATCCCAGCTCTCCTACCTTTCCTTTCAGTGGAGTTGAGTTCAGACTGCATTCTTGTCTCTTTATCCTATTGTGATAACCTTGAATAAAGTCTTCCTTCTCTATTTTAACTTTGTCCAGTATAATGTTTGCTTTGCCATGATTTCAGGTTAACAGAGTTCAAAGTTTTATTTTGTATTGTTCCATATTAATTTTGTGATGTTGGTTAAATTACCTAGTGTCCATAAGAGAACTCTAGTGTGGCAGAAGGAACCTAAATTTTACCTGAAGTCAAATCTCCTAATTGCATTTATGAGCTTTATGAGATAAACACATCACTTAAAGTCCTTTATATCTCCTTTTCCTCATCCTTAAAATGGTGATAATAATAGCTTTTTCATATGATGGTTAATAAGACTGCTTAGGTAAAATGAGAAGCATAACTTGGCATAGGATAAGGACTTAATAGGTGTTACAGACCTTCATCTTCAGTCCTTGTTAAGTTCACGAATGGTCTTGGGAATCCTTCAGAAGGGCCTTCCATCACCAAGGAGCAGAGAATGGAATATACTAAATGTCAGAAGAAAAAGAAGAATCAAGCTCTTTGTTTAGAGAGAAATAAACTTTATTTAGTGATTTACTAGTATTCAGGAAGGTAGAATGATTACAAGTTGAATGTCACTTGCCTTTTCCCTCAATATTTAACCAAGGCAACTCTCCAGGACCAAAAAAAAAAAAAAAAAAAATGATCAGAGGCTCCAGGTGAATCTACAATTTTATGATAATACAATATTTATATTTGTCATCCAGTAATAAGATCTGTGACTCACTGAAAGAATAGTTTAAAATGTCTTATTAAACAATTTATTAATTTTATTTTTCTATTTCTTGGGAAAATACAAGGCATTGCTCTATTTGAAAGCACTTTAAATTTTTTTTTAATTTTAAAATAAAAATGATGAAAAATGAGAGAAAATAATGGGAACAGTCACAATGGGAGCATCATTTTGAAATATATAAATGAATAAACTGTTATAGGGTTAGTGAGGGCCAAAAAAATAGAGAGAAGAAAGTTATTATTTCTTAAATTTGCACTGTGTGCTAGACCACAGGTCAGACATCTGCATATGTTAATTCAACTCCAACTCATAACAAATTTATGGAATAACTTCTGGAATCCCTATTTTACAAATGCGAAAACAGAAGCTCTGAGAGATTATATAAAAGGTCCCTGGTCACATATCTAGTGCTAGAGAGACCTTACCAGCTTTCCCCTCCTTCCAGACATAGAGAGGTTTTACAGTTTTCCACTCCTACAGTTAGTCAAGGTCAAGTTACTATTTCTGTGTTGGGAACAGACGTGACTGACATGAGCCAGTTCTGGACTGATGCACTTAAATGTAGGTGGGGGACCCTTCAATGTTCTTTTCTTTGCTACACTGACATAGGAGACAACACATTCCACATGGTACCGCCGTAAAATTATGTGACCAGTCAGCCTGGAACAATGAGTTTCCGCATGGAGAATAACAATGGACTTTGTGTGGACAAGAAATAAATCTTTGATATGCTCAGGGTGATTGGAAGCCAGGCTATCCTGATGGCAAACTTTTTACTCTTTCCCTATACTTTTCTCCCCTCAAAAACCACAGTTCCAGCCCTTAACTTATACTGAGACTGGGCAGGTGGATACCATAAATTCTCTTTTGGGGGGGTGTGCCTGTTTCTTAGGCTTTTTACCACCATTCAGTTCAGAAAGAGAAATAGTATTGTGTTCTTACAGGTGAAAGACTTGTCATTTTCCTATGTTATCTTGTACAAAACTACTCAAAAAATACACGTGTTTTCAAAATGTTTGCTCAAATTTTGATGTTCGTCTAAATGAAATTTTTGTTAGTTGAAGACTATCTAAGTCCTTTGTCAATCAGGGAGTGGTTAATAGCAAAAGGCTTGTTGTAGTTCTGAATACATAAGAACAGTTTACAGGAGTGATTTTTTTTAAAAAAAATTCCTGGTTCCATACTATAATAAATAATTCAGCCTTTAAATACAGATTGGATCCCTTAAAGGCAAAGAACGAACATACTCAGCATATTAATGCTTTTCAGATTTTGCTTTGTGAAATGTTTAGCAATTTCAGATGAATTCATAAGTGCTTTTATTTGAGAATTTGGGCATTACATTCATAAGCATATTGAATGAAATACAGGAAGTGAATACAGATGTGGCTCTTTGAGCACAAATATGCCATATTTTAATAATGCCTTCAGGGTTCTAGAAATACCCTTGGGTCTATAAGTTTGGATCAAATTCCTCTTATGGTTTTCTGTTTGAATTTGCAAAAGTCACCCATTATCCTAGAATTCAGATTCCTGATTTATAAAATGAGGCTGAAATGCAACAAAATATGGTGATTTTGGTAAATAACATAGGGTGGAAACAAAACAACAGTCATACTGAATGGTCTACATACACTGCTGTGGACAGGCAAATTAAAGATTGTTTTTCAGTGCTTGCTATGGCTGAGGACACTATGCTGATATGTCTTCTTATTACATTTGTATTTTATATTGAAATATAATTGACTGTATGTCAATTAACCTATATTAGTTTCAGGCATACAACTTAATGATTCAATATTTGCATATATTGTGAAATGATCACCACAGTAAGCCTAGAGATCATCTGTAACCATAGTTACATTTTTTTTCTTGTGATGAGAACTTTTAAGATTTACTTTCTTAGCAACTTTCTAGTATGCAATACAGTATTATTAACTATAGTCATCATGCTGTATGTTATATCCCCATGACTTGTTTATTTTATAACTGAAACTTTGTATCTTCTGAGTCCCTTCACCTATTTTACCTACCCCTCACTCTCTGCCTCAAGCAACCATCAATCTGTTCTCTTATATTCGTACTTCTTTTTAAATTATTATTATTTATTTTTGGCTGCATTGGGTCTTTGTTGCTGTGTGCGGGCTTTCTCTAGTTGTGGTACACAGGCCCTAGAGTACACGGGCTTCGGTAGTTGCCGTGCGTGGGCTCAGTAGTTGTGGCGCACAGGCTTAGCTGCTCCACGGCATGTGGGATCTTCCTGGACCAGGGATTGAACCTGTGTCCCCTGCACTGGCAGGCAGATTCTTAACCACTGCGCCACCAGGGAAGTCCCATATTTGTACTTCTTAAGCAAGATAAAATATTCAAGCCTCTAGTAATGAAAGAATCCAAAATATTCAAGCCTACAATAATGAAGGAATCCACCCAACTTCTCTGTGTCATAGAGTTTTGCTCATGAAGTGTAAACAACCTTGGGAAAAGGATTCAGTGAGGAGCAGGCTCTGCATTTGATGCTGTGGTGCCACCTTGATGTCGGTACCTGGTCAAAAGTCTTGGCAGAGGGCTGTGCAGTTGAGACATGGCCCAGGTAGAATCATATTTTTTTTCATTATTCAGAATAGTTTATTTATTTATTTAATTTTTATTGGGGTGTAGTTGGTTTACAATGTTGTGTTAGTTTCAGGTATACAGCAAAGTGAATCACTTATACATATACACACAATCTACTCTTTTAGATTCTTCTCCCATATGGGTCATTACAGAGTATTGAGTTCCCTGTGCTATACAGCAGGTTCTTATTTGTTTTCTATCTTATATATAGTTATGTGTATATGTCAGTCCCAAACTCCCAACTTGTCCCTCCTCCCCTTATCCCCTGGTAACCATAAGTTTGCTTTCTACATCCATGACTCTACTTCTGTTTTATAAAAAAAGCTCATTTGTACCCTTCTTTTTAGATTCCACATGTAAGTGATATCATATGTTGTATAAAGAACATGTGGTACATATATGCAATGGAATATTACTCATCCATAAAAAAGAACAAAATAATGCCATTTGCAGCAAAATGGATGGACCTAGAGACTATCATACTGAGTGAAGTAAGTCAGACACAGGTAAAATCATTTTTAACTTACCATCAATCCTGTCTATCTTAAGCAGTAGATGGCCTAAATGAAGAGTTCCTTTGTCTTGGGGACTATGAATGGAAAAGAAGAGGAAAAGCAACTTTCCTTCACTTTCTTTCTGTAGCATTGAATGACATGTGCTCAATTACATAGTTTACATAAATGTGTGATTTCCTATTCCTTTTTCTAGCTAAGAAGCAATCCAAAGTGTTCAGATAGGCTTGTACTAGGAATTGAACCACTGGGGCTAGAGTAGCTAACATGGTCTATATAGAGAAAGCTGTCAGTCCAAATTCAAGCTTGAGCTGATAAGTACAAAGACAAAAATAGAGAGATAAGATACAAGCAAAGACACATGAAGGTAGAAATTAGACAACTTTGTATTTATTCATAGCCCAGTTTAAATCCCACATCTCCCATAAAATTTCCCAGATACCTCTTTCAGAAGAAATGACTTTTTATTTAATCTTATATTTTGTTTGCTGATTATAATTGAAAGATTTATCCAGACTTGCACAAATAAAGATAAAGGGAAGGTATGTGAGAGAGTTCATATGGCAAAGAATGGTGTGTTTTGATGGATCATTTCTAACACCAGGTGGTTGATATGTGGATGAATCAACCTGGTTTAAATATACAAGGCTGATATGGACATAACCTATGTATGATAGTTTGTTTCCTATGACAGATGCAGCCTGGCTCTCTGATGAAGCTTCTGGCTGTATAATGAGAGTGAAACGATGAACCATTGAACCAGATAATGAATCATTGTTGGGCCTGATTACATTTTAAATGCATATTAACCATTTAACCTCAATTGGAAGTAGTATTGGGAAAGAGTCTAAAATGATTTACAAGTTTGATTTAAATAAGCAGAAATCTTTAAAATCTAAGCAAAAGGAGATCACTTGGGCTTCCCTGGTGGCGCAGTGGTTGGGAGTCCGCCTGCCGATGCAGGGGACGCGGGTTCGTGCCCTGGTCCGGGGAGATCCCACATGCCGCGGAGCGGCTGGGCCCATGAGCCATGGCCACTGAGCCTGCGCGTCCGGAGCCTGTGCTCCACAACGGGAGAGGCCACAGCAGTGAGAGTCCCGTGTAGCGCAAAAAAAAAAAAAAAAAAAAAAAGGAGATCACTCATGCAAAGTATCAAGCCAAGAGACACACAGTAGGTATCCAATAAATGTTCTTTCCCTTCTATTAATTCTTGGCTAAATCTGAGCCCCTGCCTTTGAATAATGGTTATGTATTCAAGATTGTTGACTGAATTTTGCTTATGAATAATCCAACTTTATGGCCCTGAAATACCAAAAATGATTTTCTTTTTTAAAACATCTTTATTAATTTATAATGTATATATGAACTGCACATATTTAATGTGTACAATTTGATGAATTTAGGTATATGCAAACAGGTGTGTTACCCTCACCAAAATTAAGGTAATATGCATATCAAACACCTCCCAGTTTCCCTGTGTCCTTGTGTGTGTGTGTGTTTGATATAAACAATTAACATGAGGTTTACCCTGTCAACAAATTTTGAAACTCACAATACTGTGGTGTTAATTACAGGCACAGTGTTGTACAGCATGTCTCTAGAACTTATTTGTATAGTTTAACTGAAAATTTTCACCCATTGAATAATACTTTTCTGGTTCCCTCACCTCCCAGGCCCTGGCAACCGTACTGTATTTCTGATTCTCTGAGTTTGACTATTTTAGATACCTCAAAAAAGCATAAAAGGTTTTATCACCTAAGTTTTTAGCATGAAATACTATAAAGAGGCTGAAATCTTATTTAACCCACATTTTTGTGAAACAAGTGTATTATTTAGTTTAATTCAAATAATCAAAAAACAATCTGTTGATAGGACAAAGCTGAGTCTATTGATTACCACCAGAGAGAGAGAGACACCACCTCTGCAGAATTTTGGCATTGTCTCATGGGAAGAAAGGAAGAAAAGGAATTTATTGAGAAGTGGAAGTTTGATTTGGGACAAGTCTTTCAAAATGGGGCCTTGATTAAGGTTGGGAAAAGATCATATTTTTCCTTGGCGAAACCAATAAGACAAACATTGTGAGGCAAATTATTTAAAATTTTTAGGGTGCAAAATATCTGTTGAGTATTTCAGTAAGTTCCTATAATGCACAATTAAGCCATTTGCTTGGGTATGTGATTCTCAGAAAAATAAAGCCATCTGATGAGGACAGTGTAATAGCAGAGTCAGGTTGATATAGCTAGTAAGGCACAGTTTTGGTTTTCAGTGTCCAAGCTGTGGTGTGGAGACGAGAGTTTCTTCTCTTATTATGATTCCTATTTGTGTGGCTCTATGCACAATGAACAGAATAGCATCTACCCTCAAGGATCTCACAGATTTGTGAAAACTTGAAAAAAAGAGTGCTAATAATTATACCTCTATGATGTTGATGTTGTAGCTATAGATCAAGAGGCTGACGAAGTTCAGAGTTGAAGATACTCAACTCCACTAGGAAATAGCAGTAAAGTTTTCTCTGAAGACTTAATATCTCAGCTGGGTATTGAAGGACAAGTAATAATAGCTAAGTGCAAGGGGACTAAGTGGTAATATTCCAGGAAGGAAAAATAGCAGGTACAAACTTAGCCAGCCGTGGAAGAACTCAGGGAGCTCAAAGAACCAGTTCGGTTTGGCTGACCTGCTTTGTTCAAATAGGGGACGGATTGGATCATTGAAGAACACTGGATGCTATACCAGTAATCTGGCTTTAAATATAGGTAATGGAGCATAATTGTAGGAAAGATGAATAATATTGGTAATTATTGAAAAATTAACATCTAGATTCTCTTCTTTAGTCCTAGAAGTGGAACACTTGCAATTAAGAACATTTAGCTTACTTCTAGGGCATATAAACATTGACAGGCACAGGGCTTTGCTTATATTCTTCACAGTATTGTCATAATGCTGATGGAGAATCTGCCTGCATTAAAGCCAATAGCATTTGGACAGGATGGATCTGACAGGTTTTCCACAGAGTGCATCTAAAGAATAGAAAGCAGACTATCACCCAAAGTATGTCAAATTACAAGGACTCTTTAGAGTCATTTTACTTACCTTAGACTACTTTGGGATTAAGCTTAACGAAAGATAAGTGATAATAGACAAGAAAGACAATTACAAGGGGAAGATAATACTACATGTAAAAGTGATGGAGAAAGAATGTCCACAAGCATATTGCATCACCTCAGTACATATTTATTAAATCAGGTATTAATGTCCTCAACCATGTTTATTAGTTACTGGCTTGTGTTCCAAGCACTCTTATAGATGTTGGGGAAATAAATAAGAATACACTCTAGTTGCTGCCTTGGAAGACTGCACAGTTTCCAAAGAGTGGCAAAGAAAAGTAGTCAACAGCTAATCATAAAATGACTTCAATACCATGTAAGTATATCTACTGGAGTGTGTATCGTAGTTAGTAAATATGTAAGAATAGAAAATGTGGCTATAAAAAAAGGAGAAAGTTAAGGTAGTCACTGGAGAGGGTTCAGAAAAAAAAGACATTTTTAAAAGATGTAAGACATTTGAGTATTCTTTAATCTGATGGTGTTAGAGAGAATCAAATCTAAAGAGGAAGATGAGAAGTAGATTGATCAAGGGTTGAAATTCTGAGAGGTGGGTATATCGGTAAGGAAACAAGAAAAAGGAAGTAAAGATATTGACAAGGAATTGGTTGAAGAGATTCACAGTGAATCCTCAAGTGGAGAAAGTATAAGGTAAAAACGAAATAGGCTTAATAAATGAAATAGAGAAATAAAGGAAGTACAAATTATGATTACAATGTTGAACCAAATGAAAGATGGATGTAATCAGTTTGGACATCTTAATCTGGCAATATGCTATCCAAGATGCCTTGAAGTAGATCTAAAATTTACAGAATAGGAAGATATGAGGCTGTAGTCAGATATTCAAATCATTTATTAATTTATTTATCTATATATTTATTTTATATTGGATCATAATACATTCCAGTTTCCGGTCTTTGGAGTGTGTAGTTGAAGTAGAGAGAAAATAATCATTACTGAGAGAGTGACCATGTACTCTTTTTTTCCCCAAGTAAGTTATGATTTAATGTTATCTTGGTGCAATTCTGAATAACATCCCTTTTCACCCTTAGAACTGTCTCCATTAGAATCATTATTTATTATTTATTTTTTTCTTTTTGCGGTACGCGGGCCTCTCACTGTTGTGGCCCCTCCCGTTGCGGAGCACAGGCTCCGGACGTGCAGGCTCAGCGGCCATGGATCACGGGCCCAGCCGCTCCACGGCATGTGGGATCTTCCCGGACCGGGGCACAAACCCGTGTCCCCTGCATCGGCAGGCGGACTCTCAACCACTGCGCCACCAGGGAAGCCCTAGAATCATTATTTTTAAGTTACCCTAATTATTGGAATTGAAGTGCTTAGGCAATAGGAGACTGGATTTTGAAATAGGTCACCAGATTAACATCGTCACCATATCTGATGGCAGGACTTGGAATAGGAAGAGAACTGTGAAATAGATCACAAAATCTTCCAAACTTAGGACAGAGTGATCAAGTTAATTGCAGATGACAGGGATGAGGACCAAGATGATTGTCTAAATAAATAGCAAGAATCTTATAGAGGTAGAATCTTTTCTTTCTTTTTAAAATATATGCAGGGAATAGTAATAGACCCTGAAGTATACCTGGGTACTTACTGATGCCACTTATACCCATGAGTAGTAGAAAAATGAAGAGTGTCTACTCAAAAGAAATGTAGTGAAAGTAGCATCCTTCAGGAAGCCCTATGTTTTAGCTAGTCCAGGAAGTCTGAAAGAGCACAGAGAGATTCCAGATATTCTAGAAGGCAGAGGTAAGAGAAAGGGTCAAGGAAAATTTAGGTTAGGTAAAAGAAACCCAATTTAGGTCTTTTAAATATTATTAAATGTAGTTACTAATATTTTAGGTAATTACCAAGCATAGCAGGACTATGAGGCATTATCATTTTAACTGAATACATGTTTTTCAAAAGGTTTGATCCCAGCAGCCACCTATAACAGGAAAATAGGTAAGTGGTAGTGCTCAGGCTTCTCAAAATGGGTCAGCTGCAGCTTAAATTGATTCTTCTGTGGATTTTGCCTGTGAGGTGGTTGGCAACAGAACACACCAAACCCAGGACTGTCTCTTCCAATTGGAAACAGCAACAACTTCTCAAAGATAAGAAGAAAATGGGTTCCTTGGAAGGAGTCAGAAGGGGGTTCCAAGATGGTAGATGTAAAGGTGGCTTTGGAATGGGAGAGTTCTTTGGAATATGAGTTCAATTGTAAGTGGAATATTCAAGTTGAAAATATCTGCAGAAGTTGGAAAAACTTCAGAGTCTGTGTTCTGTAAAAATCACATTTAGCTTAAGAGAAACATTTGCCAACCACTTTCTTTGAGTAAAAAATTGGAATTGTGACAGTGAAAAAGAACAGAGTGTTGGTGGTGGAAGGGAGAGTGGAAGGAAGTGGAAAAAAGGGAAGAGGGCAAATATATTGATATTTGCCTGTAGTGAAATGTCTGAAGAAAACAGAGGAGAAGTTAAAGCATTACTAAAATATAATGCTCTCGAAAGCAAGGAGGTAATTTCAAGAAGCAGACTATTGGCACGTAAAATACAAGGGCAAACACACTGAATGAGAAAAATGCCTTCATAGGTATATGGTCTTTTATGAAAATCTTTCACAAAACAAGAACAAGTATAAATTTTCCACCAGGCCTTATATACTATTGGGCTTCCTATAAGGAGATAGCATTACTGATAATAATTAAAGTTCCACAGTCAGGTAGCTCTGGAAAAATTAATAGGCTGTCCCCTACTGAGTCGTTATGAAGACAGGCCTGTTTGTGGATTCTGTAGCTGCTCAAGCAATATTATCTTTGAGTTTCAACGTCTGTCTCATTCTTTCCTTCATTCACTCAACAAATATTTATTGAGTTTCTTGTAGGCACAAGCTCTAGGTTTATCACTATCTTTCAGAAAACACTCACATTCCTGAGGCTTGAATGACATGTCTTTTTTTGGAGGAAAGGATAACAGAGGTGGGATAGTTTTTGGTTATTTTTGCCTATGACTATATCCATTATTAGGAGCATCTGAGAAGCCAATGTGTATTTTTTAAATAATTCCCAGCCACCTTATTTCATGAAACTTCCTTTATCTATTTGCCTGGGTACATCCTGATGCCATAAAAATGCCCTCATTTTGCTTGTATTGGACCATGTATGTTTATATATTTGATGGGGCACACTCATCAACAAATAACAGCTTGTGGGTAATTATCTCAGGGACTCCCGACTATTATTGCAACCGTTGATTTAGAAGATGGGCTGAAAAGTGGGAACAGAAAATGCTACTGAGTCTTCTGGTATTAAAAACATTGAAATAGAACACAAACCAAGTCTCAAAGAGTAAAAATCCCCTGTCAAGATGAGTCACTTAGACTAGCATTTCTCAAATTATTCTCTGCAGAACAGTAAGAAGCAAGATACTCACTTACTCAAGTGTTTCTGCTCAACCAAGTTTAGACAATGTTAGGTTAGAACAAATTAAACAGATTTCTCTTCTGCAAGACCTCTCAAAGACTTTAATTTATTTTATGATCCCCAATCAAGGGGCAGAATTGGCCAGTTATTTTACCTGGAAACTTTAACCAATATCACTTCAGTAATATTGGGGTTTTATGGAAAACATTTTGTAAACTCCTGCCTTTCACAAAAAATGATGAATTGTAAGGATTTGTTTCCTCAATTAATCAACAAGGACCTACTGTACAGCACAGGGAACTCTACTCAATATTCTGTAATAACCTATATGGGAAAAGAATCTGAAAAAGAGTGGATACATTTATATGTATAACTGAATCACTTTGCTATACACCTGAAACTAACACAACATTGTAAATCAACTATACTCCAATATAAAATAAAAATTAAATTAAAAATTAAAAAAGACCTGATAATACAATTCAATTGGGAATGTTTAATTGTTTGATTGATTTCTTAGGTCAAATAGAACACACAAATCGACTTTTCCAACACAAATAGCCATGTTAAAATCAGTGGAAAATATGTTACCAATAGTAAATGATGTGTTTCAACTTGCTAACATATGATTCTCTAAAATTCAGTGAAAAATAGTACGTAATAGAGCATGCTGGTTAAAGGCATGTGCTAGGGAGATAATCTACCTGTGAACAAATCCTGACTTTGGATGTGTACTAACTGTAAATTGGGGTAAGTTTCAAAACTGTCCTGTTCCTCAATTTTCTCATCTAGAAAATTCGAATAGGAGTAGTAGCTAACCTCATAAAGTGAGTTATAAATATAAATCACATACAGTGTCTGCTTAAAAATAAGCATAATAAATGTTACAGATTTTATTATTATATGCAAAGGCATTGTGTTAAGCCCAATAAATGGAGAATACTAATAATACTAAAGAGTTGAATTCAGAAAGATAGAGTAGTATTCAAATTTGGATATTTCTTTTAAAATGCTGAAACTGAAGACTTTGATGTTTTGTATAATTAAAATCATTTATCTAAATATATATTGTGTATATTGCAAATTACAGCTCAGATAAAACAATTTAATATTATACCTTAATAGAAATGGATAAATTACTTTATGCAGATTTATTAATCATTTGAACTCAATTTCCAGACTAAAGCATAATTATTTATATGTAATATTGAAAAGAGTGATTTTTCCTTCAGCTTATTTCACAGTCCTAAGCACAATTTTTATAAGTAAGGAAACTGAAGCACAAAGAGGTTAGAATAATTTGTCCAAGGTTGCATTATTAATAATTCACAGAACTGAAATTTGAACCTGGTTCTGTATGATTTCAAAGTAACTAAAACATTACAATATTTTCTATTATATTAAAGGATTTTTGAGCATGGAACTAAAGAGCTATGTCAGGTAAATAGAACTTTTAGCTGCTTAACAAGAGCCACTGGGAGAAGAATATTTCACTTTTGGGCAGCCATAAACTGGAATTTCAGTAACAATCCATGAACAAGAAATTCTTTCAGATACTCTTTCACATTTACCAACTTTCAACACAAGGGCATAAAAGCTTTAGGTCGTTTAAATAACAGATGAGATTCAAAACAATGCACTGCTTGAAAAATGTAGAGGCTAATTGGCTAAGTCTCCAGGTGTTACTTTGTAAAATTTAGGAGTTAATATCCCCTGGGAAAACCTCATCCAGCTGCTTTTGATTAGGGAATAAGACAGTCAACTTGCAAGCCTTCTGAAACTCATGCATGCCTCCTGACTTGTGAGTAATTAGTCAATTTATTTTTTGATGGCTGGTGTCCAGTAACTAGCTATAGAGAATAAAGGAAGGACAAAGAACAAAGAGAGAGAAAGATGGGCTCTTTCTCTATCAAATACATGATGTTAAACTCTGATTGTACTGATCTTGAACATAATTACAAAAAAGTTTCGCTAGATTACATCTTAGTGATATGATTTTTGAATACTTTTAATAATTTACTACAAAGCTTAGAATGACCTGAAAAGAACACTTCCATGCACAAATAAGAGAGTGATGGATTGGATACTCATGTTAAGACATAAAGCAGGTATGCTTCTATGTCCATTCATTTCTTCCAGACTAGCTGTTAATACTTCCACAAGGTAGAACCTATTTTCAATATTAATTATTTGCAAATGTAGACTTTTTTTAAAGTTTTTTACAGCTGTTTTGCCAAATTTGGTTTTTGCTTTAAATTGTTCATTATTAGCTAACCCTAATGGGAATGAGGTCAATAATTCAGTTGTTGAGAATATATTTTAATTTCCCCAATCTTCCCATTTGTGTGTCTAATAATTATTTAAAACCTTTACTTAAACATGAACTTCTGGCACGTACAACACATCTACATTCAAATAATGATGACTAGCTCATTCTAGAGTGTTCAAGAGATAATAACATAATTTAATATATATCTTTAAATGAAGTCAGTATTCAGGGAAGTCTAATTATAAGTAATAAAATAAGAATTTCTAGATAAAAGTTGGATGAGAGATATGAATTTTTTTACAAAACATTACTTTTCCCTCTTTCAACTGCTTTTGTTTATTACTTCTATATTTTTAAGTAGTTAAAGAAAACAGTTGATTACTCAACCTACAAATTAACTATGTGCATATATTTTGGCAGAACATTTCACTTCTAGCAATTTATTCAACAGAAATGACACACACATATATAAAAGTGTTATGTACTAAGATTATCGATGAAGAAATGTTTATAACAACAAAAAGTTAGAAACTGCCTAAATGTCCACTAATGGGTTCAAATTAAAAATTGTATAGTCATCTGTGAAGTGGAGCACTATATATAAACCATTAAAAAGAAATATAAGTAAATCAACTGATACAGGATAATGAATAAAAATAATACTAGATGAGCAAAAAGAAAAGCAGAGTATATAATACATAAAAATAAATATATACATATATACAAAATATGTAAGTTACAATTTCATATTTGTTTAATAAAACATGTTCATTGTGGTTGTCTCTATGAAAAGGTGGGGTTTTAGGACTTTTCATTCTACCTTATATTTCTGCACTAGATGTTGTGAAAATATATCTTTTTCTTTTTAATGAAATTATAAAGACAAAAAAGAAATAATGTAGAAAATACATTTTAAATTACAATGACATTAAATTAAATGACAATTATTTTAAGCACGTATACATAGCAGATTCATGGTTATGTTTTAAAATATAAGCACTTTTTATTTTTCTTTATACAATAACAATCCAATGAGACATATTGGCACAAATTGAATCATTTTGTTCTCTTAAGAAAATATTTTCATTTTTAAAAAGAAAAAAGATATACATACACACACATGAATCTATATGCATATATATGTAGATAGATATAGATAGATAGATGATAGATACAGATACATACATCAGAAGTCATTTCTGAAGCAGATGAGCATATTTACCTATATTCTTCTCCTAATCCTGCCATTTGGATGGCCCTTCTCCATTAGACCAGAGATATATACTTAGCCTGTTGAAACAATGACAAAAATTCCATGTAGGCCTACTGATGGCATTTGGGGCATTACACATGCCATCCAACAGAAACCTATGAGGATTTGCATTTTGATTACTCTTCTGATTTCAAAAATCATTACTTAAATATTTCTAGACAAAAAGTACTTTGCATCATTTAATCTTTTTGTTGCTGATGTATTTTGAGAAGCTCTACCAATGAGTAAGCCTAAATTCAAATTCTTTATCTGGGGAAAAAAAGAATACTTTCCATGTTGAAGTATCATTCTGCTCTGCCAGCAGCCCTAGCCAGGACTGAGGATTTCAGCAAGTCAGATAAATTAATTAGTGGAACCACCAATTAATTTGCAGCCCATTTATCAGAAAATCTTAATGACTCTGACATAAGCCCATATCTCATTTCACAACCTGCTGTACCACCCCTGCTCCCTGCAGCTGTGCCTTGTTGTGCTGTAGAACACAAGCATGCTTGCAAAATGCTGGCCAGAATTGGTTTCCCCGGGTTCTCCACACCTTTGGCGCAGGGGCCTGGCAGAGATCTGGGGCAACCAATGTGGCTGTGATGCCAGACATTTTCTCTTCTGCCCAGTCCTTTTGGCCTGTTCTTACATGATAGTAGAAGATGGTTTCCTATCCTCAGATGTTTTGCAAATCTCAAAAAGGAGAAAAAAAGTTTTATTGCTGCCATTCCATTTTTCATGTTGAAAGAAATTGAGATTCAGAATGAAAGAGAGGTCCAGGGAAACACGTGTATCTCAGTGAAAAATGGTAAAACGTCAATTCTCACCTCCATTAAAGGAAAAGGAATTATGTACTAGGTAGTTTCCACATGTCATTCATTTAGTCTGTATTTAATAGTTTACTGCATCATGTTTATCTTAAAAATGTACAGATAGATGAAATATTAAAGCATTCTACCTCCTTTGTAAATGTGGGTTTATATTCAAATTGTTCATTTTCTTCCGAAAACTCAAAAAAATTGCAAAAGGAAAAACTTAGAAGTAGACTCAAATTCTAACTCTTTCTCTGCAAATGATTACTGAAAATGTCATCTTTCTGTACTTTCATTCCTGCCATACCAATTTCCCTTCTTTACTCCTGCTGGCTTCAGCACAAGTACTGATTTTATGTGTAAACTGCAATTTGTAATCTCCAAATTTAAAATCGCACTTGTTTTCACTGTTTTACCACCTTAACATGTTTAGGTAACTGTTAAATGCAGGTCAAAACACTAGCAAAGCTGTTAATCACTGATCATAACTGAAGTGATCTTTCAGAGAGGACTGGGTACCAGTGAGTGGGATGAAAGGATCGTCTGATAGGACAGTAGATCGAGACTTTTATTTGAGGACAGTCTATTCTCAGGAAGGCTCATAAGGAGGGCTGTATGCTGGCTCGGCTGAGGAGTATGTGGGAGGGGTGTCTAAGTTCAGGAGCCTGGGGGAAGGAGAGCTGCTTAACTAGAGTTTGGTCAATTCAATATATAGTAAGTGTTTTTTCCAGATTGGTCAGTGAGTACAAGCAGTTCAGCTAACATTTATGAAGCAAAGAGGGCCCATGTCTGGCCTTGTCATAGGTAAACAAAAGGGGTATCTGTGAATATTGTGTAAGTCACATGGGGAAGGATTCTGCCTTGTGGTAAGCCTTTTCCAGAACAGAGAAAAGTGGAAGAATTCCTTTTTTTTTTCAATTTAATTTAATTTGTATTTTATATTGGAGTCTAGTTGATTTACAATGTTGTATTAGTTTCAGGTGTACAGCAAAGGGATTCAGTTGTACATATAAATATATCCATATTTTTTTCAGATTCTTTTCCCATTTATGTTATTACAGAATATTGAGTAGAGTTCCCTGTGCTATTCAGTTGGTCCCTGTTGATTATTTTATACATAGTAGTGTGTATATGTTAATCCCAACCTCCTAATTCATCCCTCCCCCCTCTTTCACCTTTGGTAACCATAAGTTTGTTTTTGAAGTCTTTGAATCTATTTCTGTTTTGTAAATAAGTTCATTTCTATCATTTTTTGTTTCCACATATAAGCGATATCATATGATATTTGTCTTTCTCAGTCTGACTTACTTCACTCAGTATGATCATCTCTAGGTCCATCCATGTTGCTGCATATGGCATTATTTCATTCTTTTTTTATGGCTGAGTCATATCCCATTGTATATATGTACCACATCTTTATCCATCCAACTGTTGATGGATGTTTACCTTGCTTCCATGTCTTGGCTATTGTAAAATAGTGCTTCAATGAACATTGGGGTGTATGTATCTTTTCAAATTGTGGTTTTCTCTCAATATATGCCCAGGAGTGGGATTTCTAGATCATATGGAAGGATTTCTTAATTGTTGCTATTTTCCAGGAGCACTCCTCTAAGATAAAATATAACAATGTCAGCACCTGCTCTTAGGAATTTTGTCTGTTCTATTTACTATTGTATGTCCAGTATCTGGTAGGGCATCCAGTGCATCATTGGTCTTAAATATATAGTTTTAAACAGTGAATAAATAAACTAAATTAAGTAAGATTCACTGGGTTAAAGAAGAAAGGAGATAGGTGAAGGAACAATTCTAGGTAACACTGTATATTTCATAGTTCAAGGACAATGTGTGATTTGAGGAGTGGAGGGTAGGGCACAGGACATGAGAGGTAAGAACTAATGTTCCTGTGGGAAGAGAAAGTTACTTCCTTTACTATTTGCCTAAATTGAGAAACAGGCAACCTTCTTTTAAAATGCATTTAGTAACATACCTAAATCACTCAAGGAGATGGACCAGATTTCAAGGTTGTCACTATCATCACCTCATTTAAAAAATGAGTTTTCATTTGCAAAATGGAATTTGCACTGTCCCACATAGTAAGATTTTTTTTCTTTAAGAACTGTATTTTATTCTTAGCCATTATGGCCAAGTGTCAATAATATCTGATAATTTATAGTACTTTGTGCACCTCAGAGTATTTACACATTGTTTCATTTGATCTTCACCAAAACCCTGTGAGGTAGGTACAACAATTTTGATTACACAAGATTTAACAAACATTAGAAATGGAACCTAGCAGGAGAAGTAATACTTCCATGGTTTTACAGGCATTTAGGGGAGAAAACTAGACTATACCCTAAATTAATGTTTCTCAACACTTCTTTTATTACCCCAGATGAAAAGGTTTTTATAACATTATTCTCCTAATCACCTCCCCCATAAAATCCTAATACCACAGATAAGCTATACATCGATGTTTTATATACAATATGTCTATTTGTGCATTATTCATAAAATACGATGTTTTTGCCCTCAACAACCAATTTTTACCCCCTTGGGGATAGTGTCATCTTGCTGAGGTTGCATGGCTTGTGTTGCCAATCTCCACTGCCCCGTGTGATCTCACATAGCACGAATGCCTTCATGGATGTTCAAGTGGCTTATGCTTGCTTAGTTAATCTGCACCATAAAATTTACTCCCATTGTATAGATGAGAAAATCAAAACCCATAAAGTTTAAATGATTTGTACAATGGCACATATCTAGTTCACGCTAGAGAAAAGACACAAATCAAATACCTACCTGTCAGTTCTTTCAATACAATGTATTTTAAAGGCCATTATTAATATCTTGTAAAACCTATAATGGAAGAGATGTAAAAAAGAAAAAAAAAATATACACACACACACACACACACACATATATATATATATATATATATATATATATATATGTATAACTGAGTCTCTTTGCTGTATACCTGAAAGTAAAACAACTTTTTAAATCAGCTATATTTCAATAAAAAATTTAAAAAATAAAAGTGAAACAAAACAAAAGACCATTCAGTGTTTTGTACCCAGAGAGAGAAATTTGCTATCATAAGTAGACAGACATTTTCACAGCTACTGAGTCTAGTACATTCTTCCAGTATTCTAAAAAACATCTGATAGAAAAGAAAAATCTCTGATCAAAGTTGATAAGCTACTCTCCTAACACTGAGGGTGGGGTTATATGTTTTTTCCATTTCTTAGCACAGCACAAAAGATCTTATGTTATAGTTATTGTTCAGAAAATATTTGTTGGATCACTGATGAGTGACTGAGTAAATATATGCCCTGTTCTTTTTACATATAAATTTGGAATAAAGACAGATTTTTTTCTGTTCTTATTAGAAAATATGTGATTCCCAATGGAGGGGAACATATATCAACACAGGATGAAATGCTGAATATATGTGAGTCTATATTAAACCGATAATAGAGGTTCCTCTCTAATACTGTTGTATTGCCAGGAATACCAATTCATTGATCCTCTATCCATCTGATTCTAAGCTTTAGCCATTAGAGGAAAGATCCAAAGAGCCTGATGAGGATCAGGGAGTAAGCTTTATCACTGGGGTTAGCAACTGAACTTATTTACAAAACAGAAACAGATTCACAGACTTAGAAAACAAACTTATGGTTTCCAAAGGGGAAAGGTGGGGGGAGTAAATTAGGAGTTTGGGACTGGCATGTACACACTGCTGTATTTAAAACAGATAACCAACAAGGACCTACTGTACAGCACAGGGACCTCTACTCAATAATCTGTAATAACCGAAATGGGAAAAGAATTTGAAAAAGAAGAGATACATGTATATGTATAACAGAATCATTTTTCTGTACACCTGAAACTAACACAATATTGTAAATCAACTATACTCCAATATAAAGTAGAAATTAAAATAAATACATAAAATTAAACACACACACACAAGTGAAGGGCTTCCTTGAAAGGATAGATTAGAGAACATAAGTGAGACTTAAAGCAATCTGGGAAGTTCCCTCCATATTGAATTTTGCCTTTAACTTACCTTTGAGAGGAGTGAATTCTGCAAAGCAGATTCTATAAAGCATAACCCAGCCAACCTCACAGACTTCATCGCTGGAAAGGCAGTAAACTAGAGAAATAGAGACCTCCAAGTGTGCTTTGTAACTACCAACATGGGAAGAGTAGAAGAGAACTTGGAGTTTTTGTAGATTCAAGACACTGGGGGAGAGAGAGAGAGAGAGAGACCAAGAGGGAAAGAGAGAGAGAGAGATTTTATGCATTTAGCAGCATTACCATCCACAGATAACATTGTTCAAGTTGCCATGTTCTTACCAAATTACTTCTCTTTTCTTGGGATAGATCAAGTAAGGAAGGGAAAAGAGCCTAAAAGAATCTCCCCTTAACAGTGCTCTCTCCTGGGGAGTGGAGCAAAGCTATCTGAAAAAAAAGATGGAGAAATAAGATTTTCCACCTAAAAACCTTGTCAAGCAGGTGCTTTGAGTCGTTATTCAATGTTAGTAATAGTATACCATTTGAGTTGCAAGTGACAAAATCTCAATTGAATTTGTTTTGGTAAGAATCTTAATTTATAGGAAGAATATTAGGGTATCACTTGTAATAGAAGTAATGGTTGAAAAGCGAAAGAGTCTGGAGGAGAGGAACAAAAAGATTAGGATGCCACCAAGATTTATTCAATCCATCTGTCATGTCTGCTTTCCTCTGGAGAGCACACCTCATGCATGCGTGTATTCTGTTTTACTTCAGACAACTTGACAGGATCCACAGTCATCATTGACAGGACCTGAGCCTCCTATTCTATGCAGGGGCTTCCTCTCCCTCAGTTCTGTTATGAAACACGTGTTGTAAAAGAATCTTCACTGGTTCAGCTTTGGTCAATGGTTAGGATCAATCCATGGGGGTGGGAGAACAGATCATGCAAGTCAGAGTAGAACTGTCACTGGAACCACATAGTTGAGCAGAGACAGGAATTGTGGGGCAGTCAATAAGATATGAGTGTAAACTGTCTGGGCATATATGGGAGTAGGTGGTCAGCTACTGACAAAGGCTCCTAACAGAATTGTCTTTTTTGTAGCACTGATGTTAAAGAGTATGGCTATATCCATCATTAAATGAAAAATAGGAAAAAAAATATCAAGACAATAGTTGAAATAAAAACAAGATTATTCACATGAAAATAACTTTTCAAGTAATAGCAATGGCAGGTTTCATTTTATCATGACCTCTTAGGGCACGTGTCAATTTATAAATCATTCATTGCTAAACTCAGATGCTGGGAACAAGATAATGTAAACAGTTGTCATAGCTGCTAGTACCTGAATGCCCCTAGTATATTTGGAACTATCCTATTAAGAGAATGTTGGTAGGAGGCAAAAACAGTCTTCCGCTGTAAAAGTCCAAAATGCCAGACATTGTTTTTCCCAGGTTTTATTGTCCTTAAGAAATATGCATTTAACTAATTCTTGATCTACCTCAAACTGAATCACAAGCTTTGAAGCAAGGAATAGGGGCATCTGGCAACAGAAGCAGAAACATCCAGTTCGTAGGGTATCAGAGAAACTGGCAATGGCCACTTTGATGGACCAGTTCTGGGCTGTCACATTGTCTCTGAGTCTAGCTGCTCTCCAGTTTTCTTTATTCCTGCTTATCTTCGGAGTCTAGTTTTCCCAGTATTCTGCATTTCTTGGTACTAACCAATATCTTTATAATAAACTCTTTTTATAAATTAAATAACTCAGAATTGATTTTTGATGATTGTGACCTAGACCTCTGCTTGGTACATAAGAACTCAATATTAAGTCTTAAGAAATACAGCCCTCTGAGAATAAATTGCATATCATGATAAAACCTCTTGGAATTTATTTTGTTGTTTAGTGAAAGATAGGATATGATTCATATGTAAATTGTCAGAAATATAGTTCTGCATAAAGTAAGGTATACCTGGATTTAGTCTTTGTGAATATTATCAAAGTCATTCTTAGAATGTAAGAAGATACATAGTGGTCAAGATTTCTAGTTTTTAAACATTTTATATGGGATGATTTTTTTAGATATAGCTTATAAATTGATAATTGTCCCACCAAGTGAACTACTAGAAATATTTTACTTTCTCTTTCATTGTTAATGTATAACATAATATTTATTTACAGATTTGAGTACAACAAAGTAAAACACCAAAGAAATACTAAGAAATTCCTGATATCATGACAGGCAAAGAGTTGGAACTCTAATGATTGCAGAAGCCAAATAGGTCACATTTAATATATGATCTGGAATCTAATCAGATTAGTATTTCTTAAAACCAGCTTTCCATCCTGAGCCTTCTAGGAATCGTTTAATGAATGCAAAGCTTATACCCTTGATTTTGATCCTATCTCAAATTGTTGTTCGGAGCCATATTGTTTAATTTCAGACAAATTTTCTAACTAACATTTACAAAGACACGCTGCTATTTCTGCTCAATAGAAATGTTCTACATTTTATTTAATTCATAGATATCTCATACTTATAATAAATTCATAAGCAATTAGAATTTGTGATTAATTTTTGAATTCATATGCAGATATACTTTATATAAAACATGTGTTCCAAAAAGTTTGCATAAAAATGTATTTGTCTTAAATAAAATTACATTTTAAATGTTTAAAGAGACTTTATCATTTAAAAAATCAGTCCATGTATTAGTATCAACAATATTTCATTTTGGACAGTAGTTTTTAACAGAAGTTTTAATATTTGTAGTTACAAGCAGTCAAAACCCATAAAATTACCTTTAAATGGGATGGATATCTGGATGTACGTGATAAAGAATGATATAGGAGTAATAGGAAATTAAAGGTATACTTTAATAAAGACAAATATATTCATAAGGGATGCTATGTAAATCCAAGGTTTTTTGATCTTTTTTCAATACATTCATATCCTTCCCAGAGTTCTCCATATAGCTTTTGCTTTCTCTTTCTGTCGCTCGCTCTTCTCTCTCTCTCTCTCTCTTTCTGCCATTGAGGACATAGTGAGAAGGCAACTGTTTGCAACCCAAGGACAGAGCTATCGCCACACACTGACCCTGCTATCACCTTGATCTTGGACTTTCTGTCTCCAGAACTGAGATAAAATAAGTTTTGATTGCTTATACTACCCAGTCTATGGTATATTGTTATGGCAGCCTGAGCATATTAATACATAGACTTAAACAAATCCCATTATATTTTGGCCAAATATTTATTCCCAGAAATATTTTCCTTTCCAGAAAAAAAAATGTATATATGGACTTCTGATTTTGAGATTTCAGAGAATTCTGTGATTCAAATAAAGTTGCCTCTAGGTGCTCCCCCAATTCTAGGTTAGAACTACATTTGTTAAGTTAATTGACACTTGTCCTACTATTTTTATAATTTCAAAAATGAAATGTTGCTTTTTTCCCCTCTCATTTTGCCTTTGCCTTTTTTTTTCATTTTTTGCTTCTAAAATTACTTTTTTTGTTGTGATTGTGAGATTTCAAAAATGAGTAGAGCTAAATGCATGTGTTCAGTCTAACATCTCTAACCAAAAGTTACTCATTTCAATGCTTTTTAAAATGAAACTATACTGACTCAAGCCTCATTTTGTGAGCACAATGGAGAGTAGGGTGAATCTATTTTCTTACTATGCAAACAAAACTTGGGCTTGCACAATCCAGAGAAACTGCTCTGATCTGGTCCTTAGTCACTATGTCTGCTGTTCTCAGCATCCTTGCTCAGCTTCAGAAGGTACACTCAAAAGTACATTGCTGCATGGTCAGCATTCATCTATCTGTGCCCAACTTGTGCATGGGGTTCCCAAACATTTATACAGATGGCTTCATTTCAAGATCTTACCACTTATATATACCCCATGTGAGCTGGGACTAGATTCCTACCACTCATGAAAGCAGTATCATTCCTGCTGCCCATCACTGAACCCATGTGTCCTAGCTCCTTACCCTTTCTTATCTTGTGTGTGTGTGTGTATGTGTGATAAACGTGTTTTACTTTTTTTAACATATTTATTGGAGTATAATTGCTTTGCAATGGTGTGTTAGTTTCTGCTGTATCACAAAGTGAATCAGCTGTACGTATACATATATCCCCATATCCCCTCCCTCTGGCGTCTCCCTCCAATCCTCCCTATCTCACCCTTCTAGGTGGTCACAAAGCACCAAGCTGATCTCCCTGTGCTATGCAGCTGCTTCCCACTAGCTATCGGTTTTACATTTGGTAGTGTATATATGTCCATGCCACTCTCTCACTTTGTTCCAGCTTACCCTTACCCTTCCCTGTGTCCTCAAGTCCATTCTCTAGAATAAAGACACAGACCTTTCTTATCTTTGAGAAGCCACTCTTATCAGACCACTTTCCATATAAGGTAGTCTGGTCTAATCACTTCCAAAAGTCTATGCCAGTGATTATTAACGAGGATGATATACCTAGGTTATATTTTCTTTAATGTGCTATTTACTGCCACACTGATCGGTGAGATAATTACCTTCTGTGGGACAAGACCATATCAGACACTCTACAATTCACTGAACAGTTTCACCTAATGAAGAATTAATTTGCATGCTTTATGATTTTAAGTGTCTTGACAGATATGTATATAGGTGAAAACTCGAATGTAGTTACCTGATCATACAATCTAACCCCATTTTACATATTGATACATACTAATTTTTCATGGTTTTAAGATAAAATGACTTTATATGCATGCAAACTTCATGTATGTGTACAGATGAAAGACGGATTTTATTTCATCCAGAACTTTTCAGAGTTATCGTATCTCCAAGGGCATTATTACTTCCTGAAGTATTTGTGTGACCATTGCAACACATTTGTATTAGTCTTCATTTGCATAAATAGTTTTAACTACTGATTAGTTCATGGCATCTTCTAATAAAGTAATGCAAATATTCACATATTAAATTACATATTGCTTTATAACAAATACATTTATTTCTCCATTTATTTCAATTATTCTGAACTGACTTTTGTTTACATGTCTAGGTGGTTCATATAATCTATAAATATCAATTCCAGATAGTACAGGCTGACATAAAATATTCTTAATGCTATTATGGTTCTGAAAGGGTTTAAGAATCAAAAGGCTTTTAGTCAGAAAAAAACCTCAAGGATTCAAAGCTTTATATAGCCTCTTTTTTCTCAAATTGAAGTATAGTTGATTTACAGTGTTGTGTTAGTTTCTGGTGGACAGAAAAATGATTCAGTTACATATATATATTAATTTTCATATTCTTTTCCACTATGACTTATTACAGGATATTGTATATAGTTACCTGTGCAACATAGTAGGACCTTGTTGTTTATCTATTTTATATATAGTAGTTTGTATCTGCTAATCCTAAACTCCTAATTTATCCCTCCCCCACTCCTTTCCCCTTTGGTAACCATAAATTTGTTTTCTATGTCTGTGAGTATATTTCTATTTTATAAATAGCTTCACTTGTATCATATTTTAGATTCCACATGTAAGTGATATCATATGGTGTTTGTCTTTCTCTTTAACTTACTTCACTTAGTATGATAATCTCTTGGCCCACCCATGTTGCTGCAAATGGCATTGTCTCATTTATTTTTTTATGGCTGAGTAGTATTCCATTGTGTATATGTACCACATATTCCTGATCCATTCATCTGTTGATGGACATTTAGGTTGCTTCCATGTCATGGCTATGGTAAATAGTGCTTCTATGAACACTGGGCTGCGGGTATCTTTTCAAATTAGAGTTTTCTCCAGATATATGCCCAGGAGTGGAATTGCAGGATCATGTGGCAATTCTATTTTTAGTTTTTTAAAGAATCTCCATACTGTTCTCCATAGTGGCTGCACCAATTTACATTCCCATCAACAGTGTAGGAGAGTTTCCTTTTCTCCACACCCTCTCCAGCATTTGTTAAATAAAATAAATAAATGGGACCTAATCAAACTTATAAGTGTTTGCACAACAAAGGAAACCATAAACAAAATGAAAGACAATTACGGAATGGGAGAAAATATTTGCAAATGATGTGACCAACAAGGGCATAATTTCCAAAATGTGCAAACAGCTCATACAACTCAATAACAAAAAAACAAACAACCCAATCGAAAAGTGGGCACAAGACCTAAAGAGACATTTCTCCAAAGAAGATATACAGATGGCCAACAGACACATGAAAAGATGCTCAACATCATTAATTATTAGAGAAATGAAAATCAACACTGCAATGAGGTATTGCCTCACACCAGTCAGAATGGCTATTGTTAAAAAGGCTTTATAGCCTCTTTGAATGTATATGCAACATACATTTCAGTATTTATAAGAAGCTTACAGCAGAGAAATGAACAGTTAATTTCTTAATAGGATTATTCTGCCTCATTAAATTGCAATTAATGACACTTTTATAAGGCTCAAAGGCATATGTCTTTTAAAACTATCATTTATTATATGAGCAGGAATTTACTGAGCATCTATTATATACCAGAAAGTTGCATAATAGTGTTTTTTCCAATATTTTGAATGGATCTATCTTGACCTACTCTCTCTTTTTTTCTTTCTTCCCTGATCCCTTTCTCACTTTCTTCTGTTTATTTTGTAAATTATGCAGGTAATGCATGGGTACATTATGTTTAAAAAAATCAACAATAAAAACTTTACAGATAGGAAAAAAGTCCTCTTGTACCATCTTACTCCCCTGCAATTCTACTCTTGTTACCACCAGGTAATCACTGTTTTTTTTTCTAGTGTTTACATACATATATGTACCAGTGAGCCTCATGTGTGTTTTAGTATTGGGGGAGGGTGTGATATGTTTACCTGTGCGGGCTGTGAACATATTATTTATAACTGTGCATATATATATATATATATATATATATATATAAAATTATATAATCAAGAGGTATACTTTAGAGTTCCATTCTTGCTAGTACACATATTTCTCCCTTATTCTTTTCCCCTGCTGTATTATATTCCACAATATCAAAATATTAGTCTTCTAAAATTCTCCATTATATAACAAGTAACATAGATTTCACAATGCTCTAAGCCACTTAGACCTAACTAGAAGGTGGAGAGAACAACCTCCTAAAGGAAGATGGATTAACCTGGGAGAAGGTATGTAGTGTTTTGAAAAGTATATGGAAAGGCACCAAGGAAAATCTACTATCACTTTCTTCCTGAATTTTCTTTGCTTAATCTATAAGGATGGGCAAGTAGATGACTTGATTAAAGAGAGAGTGAGAGGAGAGAAGAAGAGGAAGAGAAAACAAATTGCAAATATGAGCACTTGCCTATGTCTTTATATTCCTATATAATATGTAACAACATTGTGGACTGAAGTTTTCTCTTTAGAAATAATTATCTATAATACTCTTTAGGCTTTGGCATTATAGAAATGACAGATTCCAAGCTTGCCTCTGGAAAATATTTCTTCTGACATTATCAAAAACCAGAGTTAGTGTACTGATGAGTTTTCTTGAACAGAAGGCAAGCTATGCCTAGGATAGTTTGTATATGTCTTACCCAAAGAAAGTAGATTAATCCTAGATAGACTCTAAATTAGAGAGGAAGCATTATCAGCTCACAACATACTCAATCATCTCATTTAATTGAAAATTTATTTCACTTTCACCTAACCTAAATAAGAACCGTTATGAATTCTGAAAAAAATAAAGCAACAATTATAAAATAAGACTTTTCCATTTCTGGGAAAATCTTTAGCTACCTTATTTAGATCTTTATCTTTATTATTTCAATTCCTAAGAATATGAGACAAAATTATAGAAGCCAATAACAGAGATTTAAAAAGAAAATCAGCAAGATTTGCATTGTTTTCATTTTTGTTATCTCTGTAGGAACATGTATAGGTTTTTAAATCAGAATTTTCTTTGAAGAAGCCCAAAGCTTCAACAGTATTGTGTGATATTTTGCAAATCATTATTTTAAGTCTCAGCAAGATGGAACTTCTTTAATTTATTCAGCCCTTCTGACATGGTAATCTGAATTGTATTATCCATAATAATGGGATTTTACTTTCTTAATTTATCTTCCATGATTTACTCTATCCTTATTCTGTCTCCAAAGCTTTAACCATGGTGATTATCTACCGAAGTAGTAAAGCCACAAGGATTCATGAAGAGAGATTTTTTTGTGATTTTTAGCTGCTTATGTTTTATCAGCCTTTTTTGGTGATTTGTATTTTAATAACCCTAATACATTACCTGGAGTCCTTTCCCCCTCTAATTGTTTGTCAAAATGTGAATCATGATCCGTGAATGCAAACTTTTCCCATATAGAAAGATTATTTAAAGTAGAACAGGTAAAATGACAAACAATTCAGCAGAAATTTAGCCATCAGTATTTTTAAACTTGTAAAATTTAATTTTAAAAGAAAGTAACATGCTATTTTTCAACAGAAGCCTTAGTGAATGTCCAGCATCTAACATGCTTTTACTTAATAGCATTACCTGTTTCTGGGGAAAAAGTAGCTAACGTAAATGATTTGCTACTGTGATATAGTAAACTTATTATGAAATGGATTTATATTAAAAATATAAATAAAACTTATTTATAGGGCTTCCCTGGTGGCGCAGTGGTTGAGAGTCCGCCTGCCGATGCAGGGGACACGGGTTCGTGCCCCGGTCCGGGAAGATCCCACATGCCGCGGAGAGGCTGGGCCCGTGAGCCATGGATGCTGGGTCTGCGTGTCCGGAGCCTGTGCTCCGCAACGGGAGAGACCACAACAGTGAGAGGCCCGCGTACAGCAAAAAAAAAAAAAAAAAAAAAAAAAAAAAAAAAAAAAACTTATTTATAAGTTTTGTAAAGTAAAATAAAACTTCAATAAAAATACATTGTTTCATCTTTATAATCTTAATATTTTCAAAAATTAATTCTTAGCCAGAGTAATATAAATAAATATACATACTAAAATGGAAGTTATACATTTCCTCAGTATTTCCTGAAGACACTAAAATGATTTACCCTTTATTTTGTTTCCACTCTGAGTGATTTTATATATAAAATCACACATAATTATATATTTTATAATTATTTATATGCATATACCCAAATGAAGAAAACTTGAATAATTAATATTTTGTTTTCCTGTGAAAAGATTCAGCTCCTATTATTTTGAAATCACAGCTTATTCTATCTTCATTTCAGTTTGTTACCTAGTTTTATATTTTGAAAAAAGTATTCATTTACCAATTTTATTTTTAAAAATTGTTTAGTTACAAATGTATGCTAGAAACCATATGAGGCACTGGACAAAAGTAAACACAATACACATCACTCATCTCTTTATCATCCAGGGAAGATAAATGTTAAACAAATAATCTATATCTGATTTGGGAAATGCATATTTGAATTAATAACAGAGAAAAGTTTAAAACAAATTGACAAGTATATACGAGGCAGAGGCCAACTTAAAAATTAACAAAAAGTTTATGCAGCAATATTAATGTCAGATCAAATAGATTTCAGGAAAAATATTAAATAATTAATTGATTTAGCAAATATTTATTGAACACTTACAATGGGTAGACCATTGTACAAAACAGACAATAAAGAGAACAGAAACAAAATACGTAATTTAAATTCATAGTGTGGTAAATGACAGTGGGAAATACACATGAGGGAAGGAGGATGGAGATAGGAAATTCTAAGGTTCTGGTAGATTTAAATTTTAAATACTGTAACTAGGAAGGCCTCACTGAAAGGTGATATTTAAGAAAAGATGTGAAGGAAGAAAGCTGAGTTTTGTTTGTGTCTCAGGGAAGAGCATTCTAGGCAGGGGAAACACCAGTTAATTTTGATACTTTAACCATATTACTTGCCAAACAAACACCTCTCAATTGATGGTGACCCTTATGTCATGTTCTAAGTTTTTTGCATTGAATCAAAAAGTTAACTTATAATACTGCTTTGGTGGCTGTTCTTAATAAAGGACCCATTTTTAATATAATGAACACATGACTTGATTGTTTGACTGCTCACTCATCTCCAGAATCTTCTACATCTGTCAGTTTAATTTCTTCACTAAATGTTGAAGAAAAGATGCCTTTTCCCTATTACTGTGCATTCCTTGTTAAAAATGTGTAAAGTATTAGAATATCTAAAATTAATGTTTGCCCCTGGCATCACAATTTACTGTTCGCAAGTTGCTACCAACCTCTGGGAAATACTGATGCTGCTCCAATAGTGTTCTAACTAGAGCACCTCTGGGGATGGTTTGGGATTTCATAAGTTTGAAAAATGAGTGTTCTTTTTTGGCATTTTCTGATTCAAACATTTAATTAATTTGTTTTTACAACCTTTGTTTGACTTTCTACTCTGTAAACAACTGTAGTCCCCAGCATACTGAGGTGAGTTTGTAATGACACATAACGTTTTCCATTGGGTGATATATTATCGAATGGCAAACTAAAGTAAAATCCCCTTACAATATGCATGGTTGTTATATATCTTTGCTTAAAACATTTCTCTTTTAGCTAATGGGCATAAATGCACTATTTCTAATGTAAAACACTTACAGTTTAAATCTTAAACAAAATATTTTAAAGAAATTCTTCAGTGCCTATAAATGCTGATGATAACAAAGCAAAGTCTGAGACAACATAAAATTGTTTGTCCTTTAGGTTTTCTTGTTTTTCTCAATGTTTCATCTTTTATGTCTGTCATATTCATTTATTCAACAAGTATTGTTTGACCACCTCCTAGTTGCCGGAAGCCATCATAGGCACTTGAGATACTTCAATAAACAAAACTGATAATGAATTACACAAGCTTAGTGAACATCTTAATTGAAATTTTTAGCTAAGGAAAGTTGTTCCCTTTACATCTGGAATTACAGCAGCATATACCTCCTGCTTTTAGAGAAGCTAGTAACAGTAAATGAGGTCGTTGTTGTTGTAAGGTCATTTTCTACCTATGTGGAGAGATTAGTATGCAGTATCTGAACTGTGAGACTCTATGAGAAGATTAATATTATTATAATTTAAGGGGAGAGGTGTTGGTGATATATGTTTAACTTATGTATTTCAGCATTGGCACATTATCTCAGTCAACTATCAAAATCATATCCATTATGACAAGAGCACATGAATCTGGTCAAGAGGATTTCATGTTGATGGTTACAAATAATTAGAGTGCCAACTATCAACCCTTTGATGTGTGTACAGTAGAGCATTTGTCAATGCTATTGCATAGGGTGTCAATGAAATTAACTTTATGTATAATGTGTATCAGTCCAAGGTTTCTGATATGGCAAGCTTTCTGTAAGATACTGAAAGAGTATAGAAATCAGAAGTGATTTTATTTATTCAGTTCATTACATGATATCGTTGGTTGATGAATACTCCTACTTTACACAGCATCTACCTTCTGTGTAGGTAAAGATTATCTGTAAACTTTAGACGTTACCTCTCTTCATCCATATTGTAGCTGACTTTTTTGACATGATATTCAATTAAAAATTTCCTAACAAAAAGTCATATTTTCCAATTATAAATAAATTAGCTCATTTTTCTATCTTAATATTATATTGAATTTGTCTGAGGAAAAATGTTAAATAGACAGAATTGGCATTTACTGTTTACTGCCATCCAAAGCAAATAAATATTTTGTAATAACATATACTTAAAATTTTCCTCCACCCTTTTAGGAGTTACTCTTTAATCACATGCCATACTGCCATAGAATAATCTCTGGTATTATTTTAGTGATTGATATACCTCAGAGTACAGTGGGGTCGTTATTTGGTAAAATTAACCAGAGATTAATTTGTTTGGATATCCTTGGTCTGGGTCATCTTCTGCAATGTCAGTATACTAATCTGTAATGTCACTGACAAGTAAGACTACAGAGAGTGCTTAATATTGAGGTTAAAGAGATGTGAGCTGGAGTTATAGCTCTCCTAACTACTCTGTCCCTTATCATGTCACCTCTTTGAATTTCAAATACACTATCTCCAAAATGAGGGGATTGAAAGGGATAAGCTGCACAGTCTTGTCTGATCCTCAAATTTAATGCTTGTAAGATGGAGCTACAGTGTCTGACAGAAATTACTCAGACAATTGGCTCTGTGCACTCTGATGAATGGCCACCTCAAAATGTGAATACAGAGTAGATTATAGTAGAATGAAAGATAACATAAGCATATATAACCATTGCACTGCAACCTTGAAGTAGCTCAGTGTAGATCCTCTGGATAAACAAAATGGTGGACATTGCCTCAATTTTATTTGTTCTCATTCAATATGGAGCTTCTATATTTACTTGACCATATTGTCTATATCTTTACAAACCTTACATGCACAAAGGTAGAAACAACTTCACTTGTTTGAAACAGCACTATTTTCCTCCTTATTCAAAAGAAAGTCCAGTTTTATACTTGTCAGTAACATAATTTACCACACCTGTTTCTCTTTTTATTTTCCATAACCAGCAAAACTCCTAAACGAGATAAATCCATCTATTACATTCTCCATCTATTATAGTCAGAACCAAAATAACTGTGCTCCATTGGAAAAAGTCATACAAAAGTGCAGATTTGTTCCTCTTTAGATTTATGATTACCAAGCACAAATGCAATCTCAACATGACTCAGAAATTCTTCTTTATTTCTCTGATCTATTTGCGCTATCACAATCCACAAATATTTCTGACTTTTACAACTTCTTTAAAAATCCTGACTTTTCCAATTCCCTGTTTTATTTCAGTAGATTATAGTTTCCTATCTGAAGTCCATATCTGTGACTCTCCCCCTTCTTCTCATGACCTCTGCAGGACTGATTATTCAGACTTCCTTAAGTATTCAACCTCTTTCTCAATTTGACCCCTTCCTTGTAAAGGATCACCTTCCTCCTAAAAGTTCACCCCACTTTCCCCTCAATCACTGCCCTGCTTCTCCCTCCATTCATAGCTAAACTTCGTGAAACATTGTCCTCAGTGTTTGATATCTCACCTCTCTCTCAGGTAGGAGACCAAACTCTCTGAACTTGCTTCATCTGTAGAAAGAATTCTTTCCAAATTGAGAGAATTTTTTTCAATTGTTAATTTGCTGACTTCCTAGCAACATTTGCCATTTCTACTCTTTGCTCCCAGAAAGACTCAGATTTTGCATTCCGTGACCAATACTGTCTTTATTTTCCCCTCTACTCTTTCTCTGGTTACAACTCCTTAAGGCTCAATACGAGGCTCTCTCTACTCTTCTTACAGTAAACTCTTTTAAGCAATCTCATTCGCTGCTGGCTTCAAATACCATTTATGTTATGACTTACGGTAAACAAAATCTATTCTCTAGTTTACTTTTCTTTCTCATTTTCGCATGAATGTTTCAAAGCATACTGATATCATTTCCCCCAAATGTAAGTCATGGACTTCCACATCAAATCTGATAATATTTCAGAATCACCAGCTCTTGAATAGTTCAGCATTTATTCAAAGACACACAAGCCAGAAAGCTATAAATTATTCAATCTCTTTCTAACTCAATTTATGGGATACAGTGTTACAACTTTCTTATCTTTGTTTCTCTAGAATTTGCCTATTTTCATCCATATGACTGTCTTCACTGCAGACCAACATTACCATCACCTCTTATCTGGACTACCTCAGTAGCCTTGCATGAACCATCTTCCAATCCATTTTGCTAGTAAATTTTCCAAAATGTTATTATGCCATCTCCTGTTTAAATACCTCAAAAGCTTCCCATTGCATTTAGAATAAAGAGATTAACACACACGCACACGCGCACACACACACACACACACACAAAGACTTTATCTTCTGATTATCTGCCTTTACCTCGTATGTTACTACCACTTGCTTTCTGCTTCCCAGCACCATTGGACTTCTTCAGTTCTCCAAATGTGCCATGCATTGTCTAATACTCTTAATATACTAATACATCTAGTCTGCTTTTGCATATGCTGTTGCCTCTGTCTGGAGCACTATCACCCTCTTTCCAGGCATAATCAGAGTTTTTCTAGGTGACACATTATTCTGCAAGACTGCTCAACAGTGACTTTTACCATGCCATGTTCCTCATCTCTCAGACTAAATAAGATTCTCCATTACATGCTTGAAGACCATTTACTTTTGTTGACCATCATAATATATGAGCCAAGCCTGACACAAAATGTATTTTATTACTGAGTGATGGACTATAAGATAAAAATATTAAATTTGGGAGGTACTAAATATAATAATATTGATATAATTATATTATCAGGTGTTGTGGATGAAATATTTGTGTCCCCCCAAAAATTCATATGTTGAAATCTTATCTCCTAACATGATGACATTAGGAGGTGGTGCCTTTGGAAGATGATTAAGTCATGTGGGTAGAGCCCTCATGAATGGGATTAGTGCCCTTATAAGAAGAAAGACAAGAGAGATCTCTCTCTCTGTGCTATATGAGGACAAGTAATAAGAGAGCCAATTGCAAGCCAGGAAGAATGCCCTTGCTAGACTCTAGATCTGCTGGCACCTTGATCATGGACTTCCAGCCTCCAGAACTGTGCAAAATAAATGTTATTTAAGCCACCCAGTCTATGATATTCTGTTGTAGCAACCAGAACTAAGGTACCAGGTAAATTTAGCAACATCCATATAAGAAAGAACCTTGAGTATGCCTAGAGAGTTCTGAAACTTTTGAGCCAGTATACCTTATTATTTTTTCTTACAAAAGTACACAGACTGATGCAAACTCTCCTCAGGGAAGAAGACCTAAAGTACTAGAGCACAATTGATGTGTATTTTATCAGCCCCCACTTCTCCATGTATAAGGTCATTTAATCTACATCCTTTCCATTCTCCACTTAACAGATCCTTCAATTCTTATTAATATATTAACCCCTGTATGGAAATACTTTTCTCCATTTATTTTAATGGAAATTTACCCCTATTCTTCTATTTTTTCCATTTTACATTCATCCAAGACTTAAGTTATATACCCTCCCACCATTTCCCACATTGGGCCTTTTTAAATTTCCCCTTGTCAAGGTATCTGCTAGCTAACACTAAAATTTCTGGTGTAATCCTGAAATATTTTTGCTACTTAAAGAAACTTGAAGAACCTTTACTATACCTTTAAATATATCTGAGCCTTGACTTCCTGCACAACTAGAAACTTCTAATTTTATGAAATTTTTGTTCTCAGAGTGTGTGCATAAACAGATTATATATTATATAATTCAATATTTAGGGAAGTGAACACATTTTAAATACATACAAAAACTGGGAAATGTGAATACAAGTTTATACTAACACTAATAAAATTTCCTATCATCAATGCAAAAATTTTCCACTCCTTTTCTTTGGAAACTGTATGCTAACCTAAGCCCTCAATTCATTTTATCACAAAAAATCCTGGTTTTACGTAAAATTATTTAATACCAGGAAAAGAATGGAACTCATTTGCTGTTCCAAAGTTTGAATATAGATGCTTCTGTGTTGCTTACCTAAATGAAAGATGATTTTGAAATTAACTCTTGGTAGTTCAGACTTTTAGACTTAAAAATTTTAAATGAGTATAGTGATATGCCAACTTATTTTTTCATAGGACGGTGCATTTATTATAACTACCCAAACCAATAGCATATGCCTAACAAACCAAAGAGAATGTAGTAGTTGAGCTAAATAATATGTAAAATATTTTCCTTTAAAAGGTAACAAATTCTCAAGAATATGAGAAACACAGGATTTTTATATTTCCCGTTTGTATATTTATATTCTATCTCACTTTTAAATTACTTTCCTTTTACTTCATTGCAAGAATTTTAATTACTTTGCCACTTTATTTGTTCTTTATACTTTAAAGTAAACTTAAAACATATAATATGTTCAGAAAAGTGCACAAATTAAAAGCTGCTTGTTAAAATAAGCATACATTTGTAATCAGTGTCCAAATAAAAAATGAACCCCAGATGCTTCCATTTCATTCACTGACATATTTTAATACCGACCATCTGAGTCTTTTTTTCTGAGGAGAAACGACTCCTTTGTTTTTTCTAGCCCAACTGTTTTTTCCCATTTTTCCCTTTATTACCTCCAGTCTAGAAATTTCTAATTTAAATATTTCATTCACTAATTAAAACACACACAGAGTAATATAGTAAGTAAGTAAAAAAAGAAAAATGGAGGCAAAGACTAAAAGAGATATTACCACAGAGAGAAGGATTAGAAATATACTATTTTGCTAGGAAACTATATAGATACAGCAGTTAAAGCTATAAATATGCCTCACTATCATTTAACTGATAAATTTCTCCCTGTTAGCTTTTTGGCAATTTGTTAATGCACTATATTTAGTAGTACTATTTAAAAAAATCTTTTAGGGAACTTTTGTTAGTGTGAAATTAATGCTATTTCGACATAAAAATCTGAGTATTTATATTTAATACATGATATAGATCAAAAATAAATATATTTTCTTGTAGACATTATAAGAGATTAAGGGATATTTCAACAAGTTAGTTGCTGCTTACCTATAGATATTCCTCAGTCACCGATGATCTCTGAGAAACAGCTTATTAGTTCAATATCCATTCATTCAAAAAAGCCTCTTTCACTATTGTTCATTCAACACCAACTGGAAAAAAAAATCCATTCTTAAGAAGAGTCTGTTGTCAGTTCATTATAAAGGGTGGCAAAACCAACAGCTTATTAACCTGTAGAGGAAACAAAAATCCCTCATCCAACAGAAGGGAAATGTTTTAGAAATGCCTGCAAAATGATTTTGTCTTAACCTGCTTCTTTTTAAACATATTCAAAATGTATGGTATAAATCTTTAGAGAAGTCTCATCCTTTGTTTCTCTTATAGCATTAAGAGCCCTTTAGTTTAAAGATTTGATTCCCAGTAAGAATAGGGACACTAACTTGCCAATGGAAAAAACAAAACAAAAAAACAACAACATCATTAAAAGGGGAGGAAAGAGAAATCCTAAGAGATGTAATCCTTTACATTTCCACTTAACATTTCTTAAGAGAATCCACTAAGACACATGGTATACAACAATTCAATCAAGAAAGGAGAATGCAAGAATCTCAACTAATACATAATAAGATCTATTCTCAAACCATCAAAGAGATATTTGTCTAAATCATTCCACCTGGGAAACACCACTTCATATTTCACGACTCACTTAATTCTTTTTTTTTCCCACTCCTTTTTTTAGATTCTTTTCCCATATAGGCCATTACAGAGTATTGAGTAGAGTTCCCTGTGCTCTACAGTAGGTTCTTATCAGTTATCTATTTTATATACAGTAGCATGTATATGTCAGTCCGATCTGGGAATTCCCTGGCGATCCAGCGGTTAGGGCTCTGTGCTTCCACTGCAGGGGCCCTGGGTTCCATCCCTGGTCAGGGAACTAATATCCTCCATGCCGTGTGGTGCGGCCAAAAAAAATAAAAAAATGAAAAGTAAATTAAAAATAACAACTCACTTAATTCTAACAATTTTTGCCAGCTGAAAGCTTTCCTATTGATAGAAGACAATGCATCCCACAATTCCTCATTGAGAAGGCAAAAGTGAATTTTGCAAAGACTTAAGATGACTTCTCAAGTTAGAAGGGGGAAGTAAGGCAGAGGTGTGAGAATGTAGGCTGGGGGGTTTGCCACAGTCACTCCACATTTCACCTAGAATACTCCTTGATGTGATGGGGGAATGGTGTATTAGTTTCCTGTGGCTGCCATAACACATAATGACATGCTTCGTTGCTTAAAACAGCACACGTTTATTCTCCTACAGAAGTGCAAAACCAGTTTCGCCAGCAAAGATCAAGGTGTCAGCAGGGCTGTGTGATTTCTAAATCCTTTAGGAGAGAATCTATAATAGCTTTTGCCTCTTCCAGCTTCTGCAGCAGCCATCACTTCTTGGTTGGTGGCTGCATGACTGCAATCTCTGTCTATGTGATCACATTACCTTCTCTTCTTCTTTCTGTGCCAAATCTCCCTCTCTTATAAAGACCCTGAATTACATATAGGACCACCTTTACAATCTAGGGTAAGCACACCATCTCAAGACCCTTAACTTAGTCACATCTGTACAGACTTTTGTTCCATATAACATTTAGAGTCTCCAAGCCTTAGGACCCAATCTTTTGAGAGACATTATTCAGACTACCTTAGATTAAGTAATATCTCGAAAAGATAAAGGTTTCAAGTTCAAGAGTGTCTCCTGAGTAAAAGAACTACAGAATATTTTTAGAATATGAAAAGTTACTTTTACAGAGAATTTGAGAATAAAATATGGAATGCTGCCTTGACCTTCATTTTGCTAGTAAAAAAGAAAATTTCGTCACTTAAAAACAGCAGATGGTAGGAATAACAATATTTCACTTTAACATTCTCTTAAAATTACAACTGCAATGTTGGATATACATTTAACAGAAATCAGCTTTCCTCTTTATAGATTCTTTAAGGTAAGCAGGGCAAAAAAAAAAAAAAAATTTCAAGGCACAAAACAAATGTTGCTTTTCAGTGTCTGTGAGATCCAGGGTTAGAACTGATCAAAGCTTTCAAAACTGATGAGGCTGACTCTGCTTGTAGTTCAGAGAATCAAGCTCTTCTGAGAACAGAGAAAGCAAATCAGCATCTATCGGGGAGGATAGGGTTTGGCAGTAGAGCTGCTGGCCCTACTCAAGTAAGAGGGCCTGTCATTCTTACTTTGCATGTTCTGGATCCTTTCATGAAGCACAAGCATGTACGTTATACAAACACTATGCTTTCGGAAAAGCAAGAATGATTTTAGAGGTGAAAAGACAATTCTGAATTTTCTTTCTCATTTGAGTAAAATACTACCCCAAGATATATCATCTTTTTAAGAAAATTTTACAGGCATATGAAAGACATGGGAAGTGGGTCCTTCTGTATGTGCAAACTGCTATTTCTTCTCGACACATTCAGACCCTTGCTCTGAGCATTTTGTTCCTTTCAAGCAACTTGGAAATGAAAAGCACAATAATACAGTAGACACAGTTGCTAATGTATTATCCTTCCATTGCTTTTTCTAACTGATTAACAGGAGAAAAGTAAAAGGTTAATTTTCTAATTACATACTTCCCAGAGGTAAATTATACAGGTTATCACATTCATTGACACACTATAATGGGCCCTTTATGGAAAAGTGATTTTCTCTGAAGCTATGAACAGTCAACAGTACATTTTTAGGGATCAAGTAGGCAGCAGGCAAATCAGTGAAAAGACCTGCCTCTACCAAAAATGTATTTAGAAGCAGCTTTTGCCTTGCAAGCAAGCTGTGGTGTTTCCTAATCAATCAGTCTAATCAAGCTTAATGTGACTTAAGACTAGGCTGCAGAGACCAACCTGGGTTTGACTCCTGGCTCCTCCACAACTAGCAACCTGACCTAAGCATATTCTTACATTACCTATACGTTGATTTCTTCATTGACCCATGGAAATAATTAATGTGATGATGTAATTCAATGCAGAAAAGTGGTGATATATGTATAGCAACCAATGCAGAGTCTGTCACATATCAGACTCAATACATTATGAGTCACGAGAGACATTGAGATTAGGGAGTGGAATATATGGGTTAAGAATATCCTTAGTTATGGGACTTCCCTGCTGGCGCAGTGGTTAAGAATTTGCGTGCCAAGGAAGGGGAAACGAGTTTGAGCCCTGGTCCGGGAAGATCCCACATGCCACGGAGCAACTAAGCCCACGAGCCACAACTATTGAGCCCGTGTACCATAACTACTGAAACGCATGCGCCTAGAGCCCGTGCTCCGCAACAAGAGAAGCCACTGTGATGAGAAGCTGCACAACACAATGAAGAGTAGCTCCCACTCGCCACAACTAAAGCTAGCCGCAGAAATGAAGACCCACCGTGGCTAAAAATAAATGGATAGATTTATAAAAAAATAAGAAAAAAAAGAATATCGTTAGTTACAAGTGTCTATGTAAACAGAGTTTTCTCAGACCATGTTTTCATTCAGTTTATCCTTTGTGAGGAAAGGAGTTTTAAGTCCTGGAGATAGAGGTAAATCGTTTCCCGTGATAACTTTGTTTCAGAGCTCAGAGCCTTTTTATGAAAAACAGAAGAATTAGGGATGAGAGAGCATTTGTACCTTTAGTCCAGTTAGTATATTAACCTCAGGGAGGCTCCTAAGTCTCTTCCATCCTCTGGATCTTTCACCCAGAATTGTTAGAGACCAGTCATGCTTGAAAGAACTAAATGCGGACAATTTGGACAAGGCTGTCATAGAGCTGCTCGAGAAGTTTGGTGAAAAATAAGAAAGTCCAAGATCAAAGGAAATGTCCCAGTAATTTAAGTCAGATTTTGTATCCCTGTTCCTAGCACAAAGGCTCAAGCTAACAGATAATACATATTTTACGTAGTGTAGCAGCTTCCTTCTACTATAATCAGTAACATTAAAATATGTTTTTGTGAGTTTTTAATTGTGCATTATCAGTGAAAAGTGAAACCCAAGGATAAGAGATACTTGTTCATTTTAAGAGGCAAACATTTCTTTCTATTTCATGGAAAATTTGTTATACCACACTTCCTTGCATTTTTAGACAAAGTAAGCTTACCTTTAATAGAGGTCATGTAAGGTAATGGAAAGAGTATGGAATTTAGAAGGAAACCTAGGGTCGATCTTACTTTCTCTGTAACTGGAAAAATTACTTAACCTCTCTGAAACACAGTTTTGTTACTTGTGAAATGGACATAATGGCACCAATATGAAGGGCTGTCAGGAGGATTAAATACCATCACAAAGTACTTGGCTCAATGCCTAACCAGCTTGAGTCACTAAATAGGTTTTTGAGTAAATGAACAAAGTAATTGTTTTAATCATCTCTGCCCTCTGTTGGTGATGGAGGACTTCCCACCCTAGGGTTTTAAGCATGGCCAAACGCACAGCATTTGACTGGGCAAATAAAAATCCATGTCAGTTTATTAGTCACATATACTCACAGCCTGGAGAAGGAGGATATCACACGGCAAAACACACTAGGATTATACCTGGGAACAGAGCGGACAAGGTGATCTGGGAGACAGGCTTTGTACTAGAAAGTAAAGTATCCCTGATACTTGCAAGAGGCTGTGATTGGCTTGTCTGATTCATTCTGCCAGTTGGAAGGAGCTGAGACCTGACACTCAGGGATGAACAGGAAGTGTAACTGATCCATTTGGTAGGAAGTGTTGTTTTGCTGGGGCATCTTATACACGGGAACAGAATGAAGAGGAGATCTTAAAGTCAGGCAATTTCAGACTTTCCCACATTTCCCCAGATGTCAAGGTCACACATAATACTGGGTCTCAGTTTTAGGCCTGACAGCACAGTAATAAAGCGTAACCTTCCTGCAATCATCTTTATCTCACATTTTCCTCAAAAGAAAAAAATAAACAGGGCTTCCCCGGTGGCGCAGTGGTTGAGAGTCCGCCTGCCGATGCAGGGGACACGGGTGCGTGCCCCGGTCCGGGAAGATCCCACGTGCCGTGGAGCGGCTGGGCCCGTGAGCCATGACTGCTGAGCCTGCGCGTCCGGAGTCTGTGCTCCGCAACGAGAGAGGCCACAACAGTGAGAGGCCCGCGTACCGCAAAACAACAACGACAACAAAACAGAATATTTATATTTTTCAGAATGACTATCAATCCCATAGATAGTCTTATAACCTGATGATAATTTTATGCAGAAAAGAAGAGGGAGGAAGAGCAGGAAAAGGGGAGAAGGAGAAGAAATATTTAATCCAGAAACTTCTTGCAATCAAACTGGGACGTTGCACCAAGTGATGATGCTGGCTCTATCAAGCTGGTGTTTGAATTAATATTACAAAAGGTGGGAAAATGTGGGAAAAAAGAGGATAAATGGCAATGTTGGCATAATTTAATTATTGGCTGATTCAATTAGAATGAAGGAAGCAGAAAAATTGTTTTTTCCTGTAAATTCTTTAAAAAAAAGTAATAAATTACTTTTGCAACAAACAGCTAAGAATAACAGAATAATGAAATTCTATTTGTTGATGTCTAACCGACTCAACTTTATCCTTCCATCATGGACCTGAGTCTTTTGTCCTAACCTCTACCTTTCCCTTGTGACTGACAGTGACTTCATTATCTGTTCTCTTCAACTCTATGATTGGAAATGTCATCGAAATCTCCCTTTTCCTAGTTCAGCTTCATACTGCGTCATAAACTTATCCTTTGCTTAGTATTTTGCATATTTTGGATGTAGTAAAGTAAAATTTTAGATCAAACTTCTGATCTTGATAATTCCTTTTAACTCTAACATCTCTTATCATTAGTCAGGTGGCAGCAAATGTTTTCTTTCTGTCCTGGTTTCAAAGACTAAGAGAGGAGTAACAGTGTCTAATTTTAGGCTTTTGAGCTCTTAAGTAGGCTTTGTAAAATCTGTAGGAAGAAAAAAGTGTCTTACAGTCTACACTTAAAAAATTTTATACGAGATAGGAACTTGAAAGAGAAATGGTATTTTATTCTTCTGAATTCCAAATGGTTTGGCTTGGGAAGTTCAGGAGTCAAAACCTAAAGAAAAGCAAAATTAAGTTTATCAACTGAAGAGAAAAAGAACGTGAAAATGAAGCTAAAAGGTATGCAGCTAATTCCAACTCAAAGGGACTTAAATTTCTACCTGCTGGAGTGACAAGTCGTAAAAATGTGATTAGATGAGAAACTGGGGTCCTAAGAATAAGCCCGGTGACCATTTCTATTCCCAACCTCCACCCTAGCCTGGAGGCTAGTTTGAATGAAGTTCGTATTTGGGATGAAGAATTTATGCATCTGGGGTTTCCCTGGTGGGGCGGTGGTTGACAGTCCATCTGCCAATGCAGGGGACGCGGGTTCGTGCCCTGGTCCGGGAAGATCCCACATGCCATGGAGTGGCTGGGCCCGTGAGCCATGGCCGCTGAGCCTGCGCGTCCGGAGCCTGTGCTCCGCAACGGGAGAGGCCACAACAGTGAGAGGCCCGCGTACCGCAAAAAAAAAAAAAAAAAGAATTTATGCATCTGAAGAGCAAAGAGATGCTTGGACCACAGACATCAGTAGAAGACAACATTGCACAATGATAAAGGCCTTCTGCTTTACATCTGAACAGAGGCCAGGATGGACAAGGAATAGCAGGCAATGCAGGATGTCCCCTCTCCAACACCAGGACAACACAAGCCTCAGCTTCCCCTGCATCTGTTCTATGTAGAGGGAGAAGGAGAACATTAAACTGACTCATTTCAAATCAAGAGTCAAACATTTAAACTCAGCAATGACATAATTGACATAAAATTTGCACAATTAAGTTTCTTTTACTGAATGAAAGCATGAACTTAATTTTACTAACTTCTTCAAAACAGTTAGTTTTAATTTTTATTTTATATAGGAATATAGTTGATTTTCAATGTTGTGTTAGTTTCAGGTGTACAGCAAAGTGATTCAGCTATACATATACCCATTATTTTTCAGATTCTTTTCCCATATAGGTTATTACAGAATATTGAGTAAAGTTCCATTTGCTATACAGTAGGTCTTTGTTGATTATCTATTTTATATATAGTAGTATGTATATGTTCACTCTATACCTGAAATATTTCCCTTAAGTATGGCCATATAACCCGTATTTTTGGTTTCTCCTTAAGTAGTCTGTCATTGTCTGAATAACCAAATTACAGGCAAAACATGAAAATGCAAACTTCAAACTGGTAAGAGGTACTTATGAACTTAAAGACATAATGACAAAAATCATTCTTTTAAGTGAGAATTTAGCATAAAATATGATATCATATCAGAGTAAAATAGGAGAGAAAATGGCACATGAAATTGACCTATGCCAGAGTCATCTCCAAGGCATGGTGAATTGGAACTCCGTAAAGCAGACATTGAAAGATGTGATATCATCAGCTTAAGCTAAAACAACAAATAGGTGGTGGGACTGCTCTCCCTTCATCTCTCCCACTGCAAAATTCTTCACTACTTGTACCATTTAGAATGCATGTTGGGCTTTTATGTTATCTAAAAAATATCCGATACTTTTAGAATTACAAGAACTTTTAGAAGCCATTTAGTCCAATCTTGCAACAACATAGGAATCTCTTTTACAGTTTAACTGTCAGCAAATAGGCAGCTTATTTATGAATTCTTCCAAAGATGGAAAATGCTAGTAGTTCTTCAGAGTGTTCTGATACATGAAAACCTGTCCTAGCAAATATCAAAAACTCTTGTCAAATTAAAATAACACATACTGACGTAAAATAACACTATGTAATCAGTCCTTTCAATATATCAGGCACATGTGAAATATTTTATTGAAGTCTCACTACAGTGAGACTTCCGCCAACAGAAATTATTACGTGCTACAGTATCAGTTGGAGAGAAGAACATATACACAAAAATTTCAGTAAACTACCATGTATAATAAATCCCTTCATAGTAACATATATACATGCACAAAGAGAGTTGTCAGATTTAAGTTGATATAATCCAAAACAATATCCTGGAACATGGCAGAAACAGTTAGTATGATAAATTGTCGACTCATTCTCTCTGGATGTGCCCTAGCCAAATCAGTTGCAAAATAATTGGAATATTTCCTTAAGGTGACCATCTATAGACTGTACTGAACAGTTTTCCTGTTATTGCTGTTCCCTTAGTTACTATTTTCACCAGCATGTTTTATTTTAAGAAAGTCTCCATCTTCACATATCTTTGTTTTTTTATATTCACTTACAAGTGGTGCTCGCTTTAGATGCAATGTATTCTTAGAGGCTGGATCTTAAAGTGGATCTGTCAGGCAAAATCCAGAGTGCACGGGCTTAGACTGTGTATGTGCTGTTAGTCTCATCTGTTCAAAAACTGATGACAGTTACTGAATGATGTAGTAGAATTAGCAAGAAGTGAGGTGCAGGATGTTACTAGAAACTTCTTTTCTTCAATTGAGGTAACATGGGTTTATAACATTATACAAGTTTCATGTGCTACGACATTATATTTTGACTTCTGTGCACACCACAGCATGCTCACCACCAAAAAATTTAGTTTCCATCCATCACCATACAGCTGACCCCCTTTACCCTTTTTATCCTCCCTGTTTGGTAACCACTACTCTGTTCTCTGTATCTGTGTTTGTTTTTGTTTGGTTTGTTCATTAATTTTGTTTTTGTTGTCATCATTGTTGTTTAATAATCTACATATAAGTGAAATCACATGGTATTTGTCTTTGACTTATTTCACTTAGCATAATACCCTCAAGTTCCATCTATGTTGTCACAACTAACAAGATTGCACTTTTTTTTAGAGCTGGGTGTATTCCATTGTATATATATACCACATCGTCTTTATCTATTCATCTGTTGATGGGTATTTAGGTTGTTTCCATATTTGGACTATTATAAATAATGCTGCAGTGAACATAGGAGTGCATTTATCTTTTTGAATTAGTATTTTTGTATTCTTTGGGTAAATACCCAGAAATGGAATAGCTGGACAATATGGTCAATAAATGGTGTTGGGAAAATGGAACAGTCACGTGCAAAAGAATGAAACTAGACCACTATCTTATACCACACATAAAAATTAACTCATAATGGATTAAAGACAAATGTGAGAGCTGAAACCGTAAAACTCCTATAAGAAAACATGGGCTGTGTGCTCTTTGACATCAGTCTTCACAATATCTTTCTGGATATATCTCTTTCTTTAGGCAAGCAAAACAAAAGCATAAATAAACAAACAGAGCTACCATCAAACTAAAAAGCTTCTGTACAGCAAAGAAAACCATCCACAAAGTGAAAAGGCAACCTACCAAATGGGAGAAGATATTTGAAAATCATGTGTCCAATAAGGGGTTAATATTCAAATATACATAATAACTCAAGCAACACAAGAATAAAAAAACAAACACCCAATTAAAAACTGGGCAGAGGATCTAAATAGATATTTTTCCTAAGAAGACATACAGATAGCCAAAATGCACACAAAAAGATGTTCAGCATCACTTATTATCAGGAAAATGCAAATCAAAACCATAATGAGATATCCCCCCATGCTCATTAGAAGAGCTGTCATCAAAAAGGCAAGAAATAGCAGACATTGGAGAGGATGTGGAGAAAAGGGAACCCTCGTACACTGTTAGTGGGAATGTAAATTGGTGCAGCTACTATGGAAAAAAATATGGAGATTCCTCAAATATTATGAACTTTTGATTTAGCAGAGTAGGGTATGATGAGAGCTGCCTGAATTTGTTTTTGAGAACAAACCCAGATTTATCTTTCTTTTTACAAAATTCTGCTGTTTTAGTTTTTATTGTCATTATACAAGGTTGAAAGAACTACTCTGGTTCAAGACCTTGTCCTATCACTACTATAATATTGCAGTCTCAACTTCTTTTGGTCCCAAATGACAAAGAAACTTAATTTATTTGAGTGAGCCTAGGTTATACCACATGGAGCTGGGTTCAGCCCAAGTTACCAATCCACACAATTATGAGTAAATAAATATTTGTTGTTTTAAGACACGAAAGTTTGAACGGAAAGAAACACACGCACACACACAAGAGATCCATTAATTAATCCAAAAGAAAGCAAGTAAATAGGACAAAATTAGTGCAAATTAGGCTAGTAGAAATAAATCAAATGTATAAAACACATAAGTAATTGCAATAAACATAAGTAAACTAAACAAACTAAAAAAGAAATCTAAATTTAGATTATACAATATGGCTATGATTATCTCAGGAAACATGGTAATTTTTTGTGAAATATTAGAATTCCTTTCAAAATTAGGAATGAGAACAATGTTTACTAATACTTGAGACACACCTAATACCAAAGGGTACAGAGGCACAATTTAATATGATGGATCAAAGCAAATTAAGGTATAAGTACTATCACATGATTTCAGGTCCAAAACAATTTTGTTGTGAAAAATAGAGGACTATGTTACTGCAGATTTAATAAAATAACTAGAAATCCAAGAGGCCTACCGTGCCATCTGAATAAATTCTGACTGTTACTTAGGAACGATTAAAGGCTGAGCAGCAAAGAGAATGTTTCTGGGTGCTGTGGCTGACCAAGACTTCAGAGACAGAAGCAAAGATTCCAGTAAACTCCTGAATTAGAGTTCATTTTGTTGCCCAATGAGAATACTGGGAACTCAAGGGTCACAGTCAGCTTTCCCTCTTTTCTACATGTAGGGTTATGTTGTAATTCTTCATCAGTTGTCCTTCCCTAATTATTCCCCACACTCTACTGAAGATAAACTATTGAGGACAATAAAGCCTCACTATATGGTGTTTCCCATAATAATGCAGATGCCACTGATTACTGATCAAGTAGACCGAAAGGGACCTGATCCTGGGTGAGGAATGTGGTTGACACCACCCTATCAATCAAGGCTGGATGGTGTAGAAATGTAACAGAGGTTGGAAAGGTAACCAAAATTTCTGCTGAAAAGGGATTTAGAGCTAATCTTCACTATATGATTCCTGTCATCTATTTGCCCCTGTTGTGAGTTGATGTGTCCTCCAAAAAGATATGTTAGATTACTAATTCCCAGTACCTCAGAATGTGACTTTATTTGGAAATAGAATTGTTGTAGATATACATTACTTAAGTTAAGATGAACTCATGCTGGAGTAAGGTGGGCCCTTACTCCAATATGACTGTTATACAGAGTATGTCCTTATATGCATATGTAATATGTATATGTCCTTATATGTATATGTAATACATATATGTTATATGTAATATGTCCTTATAAGAAGATGATGTGAAGGTACAGGCTAGAATATCATGTGATCACAGAGGCAGAGATGAGAGTTAGTCAGCTGCAAACCAAAGAATGGCGAGGATTACTGGCAACAGGAGAAACCAGTTTTGAATATCTGGTTTCCAAAGATTTTCCTGGAAATAAAATTCACAACAGAAATTAGTGCTTGAAAGATAAAATATATTAAGTTTTCTGAGTGAATTAAATTTTTTTTCTATTCTGGTACATGAGGACTAGTTAGTATATTTTAGATCATATTAGTTCTTATTACTTTTGAAATATAGCAACACATATATAAAATCTGAGTCTACTCTGGACTTTAATTACTTTCCTAAGTTATTTTTGTGCCTTATATTTATTGATGATCCACTGTGTGCCAGGTACAAAGCAGGAGAGGAGAGGGTAAAGAACATCTTCATTATTCAAGGATATTTAACAAGATAACTTTAATGCAAAGATATATTATTGTTAGATGATTATTATTTTCCTAGTTAGTGGCAAAGTGAACAATATGTGCAGAAATAGACCAGTGAGTGGAAAGAAATATGCTCAACTTACCCAATAGTCTGAGAATACATTGTGAGAGAATCATGGAATAATGTATGTATTTAAAATGGAATAATGAGACCCTCCTGCAGAGATATAAGGCAGCAACTATATATATATGCATATATATATGTATATATATAACAAAACAACCATTTTTTTCTAAATTATTATTTTTCTAATGACTTATTTTGTCTGTTTTAAACAAAACAACTGATAATTATTACTGATGCCTAACATATAGTTGCAATTGTGGCACACTACAAAACCACTTTCAAATCTTTTCTCATTTTTATCACCAAAACTCTGTGAGTTGGATTTTATGATTACTCCATTTTGCAGATGAGGGGAAAAAAAAAAAGCAATAAACATTCTGACATGAGTTTAGCTTAACCACAATTATACACTATTAACTGTTGGTCCCAGAATTTAATCTCAAATGGTCAAATTCCCTTGGCAATATAAAGTAGCAAATCGTTCCCAAAATGGACAGTTTGGAGACAACTCTAAGCTGCAGGTCTTATGTGAGCTTTTGTTCTGGACTATTGTTTCAAGGATGTTTGTAAAACAAAAGTATTAGATAGACATGCTAACTCTTTCTTAGGTAGAGGGAAGACTTGCTTTCTGACCAGCATAATAAAGATAATGTCTCTTTCTAAGGCAAATATTGGGTAGATTTGCTAGCAGCTCCCTTAAAACTTGGGATTTCCTAAGCTGGGTGCCCTTCAGTGGTAGAACATATATACCAAAACACACTGTATATATAGCATCCCTCTGGGTTTCTCTCCCTCATCCCACGGGCCTTGGGAGCCAAAAGAAACGAATGTAAGCACAAGCTCAGGCTTCCTGCCTTGCTGGGAGTAACAAAATCTTTTCTCTCTGACTCAGGAGTCTCGTCTTCTGTCAGTATCCATGATACTATGGCAGATTAACTTGTCAACTTGAAAACAGGAAATGATAACAGACTTCACTGTTCCTGACATGCACTGTAGAAAGATAGAAGAAATTCACCTCAGATGTCTCTAGCTTCTAAATAAACTAGGAGGAAAAGAAAGTTATCCTATTAAAAATGAAGGAGTTGGTCTAAATTTTGCAAACTCTTGACCTAATTATCTAATTTCTAGATATTTATCCTAAGGAGATTAAAGACTGTGTACAAGAACATAGATATAAATGTATTTTTGTAATACTATTTTAGCACAATTTCAGATGACCCCGCCCTGATCAAGGCAGCGAGTGAGAGAATTTCTGGCTTAGGCAAATTGCGATTCATTCAAGCTCTGGTTGATATAAGCCATCTCTCATGGAACTTCAACATGGTTACAAGATACTTTTTCTTATACTACTATTCACAAGATTTAATCCTAGTTCAGATTCAAGTCTTTAATCACGCATGACAATATTTCCCTTAGCATCATTTGCTTTAATTTAGAGTTCACTAGACAGTGTGCTCTTGTCTTCCTTCGGACATAATATCCTTTACTTTCTAGATCTGATTCATCAGTAAAAAACCTAAACAGTTTCAGTATTTCAATCAGCTAATTTCCTCCACCATAGTGAGTGACGGAACTCAGCCTTTTAACGCTGACACTTTTACATTTGTAATGAAATGAAAAACAACAAATGTCCATGTTCCTCCCTCAGTCTTTGAGTTTCCTTCCTGAAAAAAGACGCAGCTAGAAATAAATATAATTATCACTTAAATGGTGGATTGGCTTTTCTGGATACATGGTAAAAGTTCTCGTTCTAGAGAAAGCTAAGGAGGACCAGGTTCAAACTCTGTCTCAGCAACCTGCTATACTGCAGATCACATTTGTGGTCTAGACTCAGTATTTTTTAATTTGTTTGTTGGTTTCAGGGTTTTCCTTCTATTTCAGTCATTAGAAAGAAAGAACTGCTTACTCACGATTGGATCCTGCCCACACAACTCCCAGCTTTGGCACATAAAAGATCAGAAGAAAGTGTGTCCTTCTTTTTATTTATTCCTAAATCCAGCTCATTATATGAGAGTATGTGTTTGTGGGGGTGATGGGAGCTATTATCTTACGTAGAGAAGTGTTTTTTAAAGTGAATACATGTCTTGTGTATTAAGTAAGGAAATAAATATCATGTATAACAAAAATAATGAAGATGGACAGGATTTTAAAGGTTGGGAGTTTAAACGAGAGGAGTAACCTTAGACAAGTCACTCTGAGAAATGTGCTAGTCATTTTAGAACAATATTTTTTTAAAAAAATCAAGCAATAATGGAAGCCTACTGAAATATAATAGCGTGAATTTCCTCAGTAACACTCAGTGCCTAAGATCAGGGAGTATAAAAACTGCATTACCAGAACCCAGGAGTAGAAAGAAGAAAGCAGCAGAGTGTCAAGGAATTGAGGATTTGAAGGAAGGAATAAGAGTGTTGTCAAATTTCTTGAACCTTTGACCCAGATTGGATAAAATGGTAAGTAAAAGGGGAGCGAAGCTAATGATTTGAAACAACTGGAAAAGATTAACTGAAGCTTTATTGAGAATGAAGAGTGGTCCAAGTGAAGGGACAGGACAAGAGTGGTGCAGTATAGGACCTTGGCCAGAGGTTAATATTTAAGATTTTGGAATTTTGTAGAAAAAAATAGTTCCCCTCATTGTGGGGAGGTCTGAAGAACAATGTGGTACTTAGAAAGTAAAGTAGAGACGGCCATCACTGGAGCTGGCGAATTCAAGAAAAGAAAGGAGAGGGTTGAAGAGGCAAGGGGATGGAAGGTGAGGGAAGAGAAGGGGAGAGGAAAGAAGAAGAGAGGAGAAAGTGAAAATAAAAGAATAAACAGAAAGCCCTTGGAAATCTAAATCAGCACCTAGGCAGTAGCTCTAATTTAGTTTACTAGAATAAGCCATAAAATACAAGTCTTGCTTTTTTCACCCATGTGGTCCTTGGTGTTACTGGAGAAAGCCATAAACCATGCAAATACAACCCTTGCTCTTTATAGTCAGGTTATTCTGGAGTGTACATTTCTAGAGAATTTGGACATTTTAAGACTTCTTTTGGGCTAAAGTTGGGGGTATGGTTCTTACCAGCTAATCCAGTATTTTTATAGTCCCATTTGGAACACAGTTTAATCCATATCAAAGTCATTAACATAATAATATCATTTTTTTTGACTAATTTACTTAAATTACTTCATTGAATTCTCTTAAAAAGCTGCTAGCCTTACACACATGACATGAAAAGCTCAGGGCAGATTAATTGTTCACTCAAGGTAACACACAGTGATAGAGCCAATTTTGAACTGAAGAATCTGTCGGTATTTATTTTATTTAATTAAGAGTCTCTGCTGTTTCAAGCAACTGTAAGTATAGGATAAGCTCTTCTAAAGAAAATCTGAGATCTCTGTAGTCACACAGATTAGATCCAAATCCTAATTCCACTTCATTCTAGGTGGGTACTATGAACAAGCTTACATATTCATCCATTCGTTCATTATTTGCTTATTTCTTCATTCATTTATATATCTATTCCTTCATTCATATATTGCACATATCAAATAATATTTATTGAGCACCTACTATTTGTTTAGACATTTAAGCATCAGTTGATCATTCCAGTCAAAAAAATGGGGATGTTATTATCCATTTCACAATGTTTTCTTTTAAGAATTAAACAATCCAACATAAAATATATACATCTAATATTGTACCTTGCCCATAGTATACACTCAATAAGTGATAAATATTTTATACATATTTTTATTATACTCTGCACCACTTTGCATTATTATGTGTATCTGATGAAGTGACTGGAAATAACAGTTTTAAGTCTAGTTGGGAAACGTCTTTACTCAGATAAATTCGAAAGAATGCAAGAAGTTATGTATAACAATTGCCAGAAGAAAATACCAAACGGAGGATGAAAATGTAAATATCAGTCTGCTTTGCACAAATATAAAGTAAATATTAGGTATCAATAAAAAAGTTTTTTTCTCAGATCCATAGGTATATATTATCTTCAAAACCAAGGATCAAAGTTTCAGAAAATTCTCTGTGAGAGAAAAGTCAATAGTTTAGAAAAAACTCTTTATGCAAAATAAATGTTAGGAAATCATTTTGTTATCGAATATTTGAAAAAGTGTACAAAATATATATATTTATATGTTTTTCCAAAGAATAAAGATTAATATTGTGTGAATGACAATTTATATATTTTACATTAAAACTAATCGGTCTGTTAAAATATACCGCCAGCTCTCTATATCCATGGGTTCTGCATTCACAGATTCAACCAAACACAGATCTAAAATATACGGAAAAAAATTCCAGAAAGTGTCAAAAGCAGAACTTGAATTTGCCACACACTGGCAACCATTTACATAGCACTTACGTTGTATGAGGTATTATAACTAATCTAGAGATAATTTAAAGTATATGGGAGAATGTGCATAGATTATATGCAAATACTACATACGCCATTTTATATAAGGGACTTGAGGATCCTTGGATTTTTGAATCTGCAGAAGGTCCTGAAACCAAGACCCAGTGGATACTAAGGGACAACTGTGTTTCTATCTAGCTTCTCATGTGTAAGCTCTTCAGAAGTAAGTCACACTACCTTTTTTTTTTGGTGGTACGCGGGCCTCTCACTGTTGTGGCCTCTCCTGTTGCGGAGCACAGACTCCAGACGCACAGACTCAGCGGCCATGGCTCACGGGCCCAGCTGCTCCGCGGCTTGTGGGATCTTCCCTGACCGGGTCACGAACCCGTGTCTCCTGCATCGGCAGGCGGACTCTCAACCACTGCGCCACCAGGGAAGCCGCTACCTATTTTAAATATACAGTTTATCCTTGAAAAACACAGGAGTTAGACCACCTCAAAGTCAAAAATCCACTTATAAATTTATAGTTGGCCCTCTGTATCTATGGTTTCATATCCTCTGATTCAACCAATCTCAGATTATGTAGTACTGTAATAGAATGTGTTTATTGAAAAATATCCAGGTACAAGTGGACCCATGCAGTTCAATCCCTTGTTGTTCAAGGGTCAAATGTATATAAAAGTTATACACTATTTTCTCAGTTCTTCTTGATTGTGTACATTTCTCAGTTACATAATTAGGCACTTTTGACTTTTTAACTCAAGTTCCCTTAGTTATTCTTTCCATCATGACTCAAAGTGACTTTTTACCAGAAACCAGAGCAACGCTATCCAAATTGTCCCATTTTAGGTAATAATATGCCATGTAATACCTTTATATAAGAATGTCATGAATGAGAATTATGTGGCTGGGGGAGAATTAATATTTTTGGTCTAAGTTAACCAGTACAATGTTTATATTAGTTTGAGCAAAATAGAAGCTCTATGGATTGTAGAGTCAGTCATCCAGTAAGCAATAATATCAATTAATATACTAATTGTCAGCTGCATATAAATAACAGAAGCAATCTCTTTACAACTTTGATTTTGTCACCCATGAGGTTATTTGTAAATTCTGGAATTTTGTCAATAACTCTTGATCCAGGGGCTATAGATCTTGTAATAAATAAATAAGCAAACACTTGCCTTGAAAATCCATTGACTCTTTCGTTCTTTTCAGTACATTGGTGTGCATGTCTTGGGGGCTGCAAATGAAGTTCAGGGATCAGTTTGACTTACTCTATCGTTGATTACAAAAACCATATTATTTGCTTTGTACTTCACTACAAACACTACCACCCTCTAGCTAGTCCTCCCCCTCTTCACATGAAAAATACTTTTGATTGAATATTAAAAGGTTTGGGGTTGTAAATATCTATGATTCCTTATTTAATTATTTATTGTTTAAAAAATTATAAAAGGTCATGCAAAAATCAGGTTTTCTTATCTCCAAAGAGAAGGGTTTATTTTTTTTTTACACTCTAAACAAGAGGCTTTATGTCTGTCACTTATGAATATTCTCAGATACTGGAATTTCTGTGTGTTTTTCATATTTTATGATACATTATGTACAATAAAAACTTCCCTTCAAATATTCTAAAGAACAACATATTTAAACTACCACCACCATTCTAATTGTTTTTCAGAGTGTTCAACACTCAATGCTCTGATGATAACTGATTCCAAGAATACTTGTACACAAACCTCATAGCCTACAATGTATATGCTGCAAATAATGGTTCAAACAATTAAAATTAAACTCTCCATTTCAATTACTGAAACCTCCTGCGCATGGATAACCTTGACAATAATTGGCACTTGTCATGCCACCAATCCTCTCTGCTATTGAATGAATAATTGCCGAGTGTCTGTCCATAGCAAGAGAAAAAACAAGATCTTGGATTCCTATGAGATATCCCTTTTTCAAAAGGCAATATAGAAATGCCACCTGAAATATATCTATAAAGTTGTGTTTGACTCTAACACTGGTGCTTGGAAAGGGAGGATAACATATGTTTAGCTTTACATATTTCTGGGAAAGGAGCACTTGGATAGAGTGAGCTGGATTGGAAATGTTATGTTATCAACCATGACCCAGTGAAGTGTTTTACAAGAGGAATTTTTATTGTACTAAGACTCTAGAGTGTTGAACCTTAACAGTAAATTGAATCGCTTACAAAGCCATGCCAGATGTTATACATATCAGTTGCTAATTAATGCATACACTTCATTTAGAGGAACTTAATATTGAGTTATTAAAATGGGAGGCTGTCAGTTTCAGAAATGATTGATGGCTAGAATTAGAAAGATTTAAGAGCTAGGTTTGAAGCAGTACATAGAACATTTCTAGTGTGGATCTTTCAAGTTGGAAAATTATCAATAATCTTTTTTCAGCATTCTACTAAACTTGCAGTAGGTACCTACTATATCCAAGACCCTGATATTTGTATTGTGATCTGTCCTGAGATGGGTACTGATTCATAACTGAGTTATGGATCATGCTCTCAAAAAATCCAGATAAAAATTACATATATATCCACATGAAAATGCTGAGGCTGAATAAAATAAATACTATAAGAAAAGTGAACTACTGAGATAGATCATTTGCTATTGAAACAAATGAACTTAATAATTTTGGGGTCAGTATCCATTTGGTTAGTCATAACATTTGGTCTTTTAAGATCTAGTCGCATAAACCCAATGCAGGAAAAGTATTACTAGACATAGGATGATACTGAATTAAGGAAATGAGCTGGCCTGCAATAGAATCCCAGTACATTGTTTAAGATTTTCAGTATGTGAAATGTGTAAAGCTTGGGCTTGGAGAATAAGATGGTTAGGTGAGATGATGAAGCCAGTCATAAATGGATCTAAGTGACAAACTCAAAGTTCAGATTTTACTTCATTGACGGTGTGGAACACTTAAGTTTTCTGAACAGAGGATGATACCTAAGGATCTAAGTTCTTCTCAAAGGGCACTGGAAAATCCACTGTAGAAAAACCGATACAGTCCCATTACTGCAAAGATGGCCTTGAGTTTTGTGACAGCCACTAAGCGTATGCATTCCAATTAATTTCCAAGCTAATGATCTTGACGTCTTTAATACTAGGCTGCTATAGTATTAAAGTAAAGGGCTAGAGTATCCAAATTTTCAGTAGAACCATTAGGACTTGACTAATACTTTTGGATCAAATTACAATTGAGTTGACCTAGAATCACAGAACTCTTCTGTGGGATTTTTTTTTTTTTAAATAAGATCTTAATAAGACTGATACCAGGATAATGCCTCTAGATATAATAGAGCTTATTTTCATTTGCATTCAAATGAGAAATTTATATAATGCATATGCAACTTTTGAAATACTGACTTTTAAAAATTTAGGGAAGAAAGACAAAAGAACATCAGACCGCTATTCAGTTTGCCTTTCACTGTATAAGCTCTAAGCGCTTTAAGTATCTCAGTTGAGAAGTCAAAGTTGACATGAAATGATGAAACATTTTCCCAGTCAGAGTTCTGAAGTGAAACTGTATAATTCATGGCTTCAAACTGAGAAGGCAACATCCAGTTTTCCTTCTACTATAACTAAAATGCTCTTAGCTTCAGCTCAGCCAAGTTCCTGCTTCCTGGCATTGGAAATAAGGGCCAGATGGCCACCCAGAATTATCAGCCCCCCATGGCAATGAACAAGTGACAGATTTGCTGAGTGATCAAACATAATTTAAAGTCTTTTAATCATTGAAATCCACAATATCATAGTGACAGACTCAATCATTAAAACAAATGCCAATAATTATCTGCTCTGTCCCCCACCTTCTCCCCACTGGACCAAATAAATACTCAAACTTCCATTGCTTAGGTATAAAACCTCTTTGCAAGTCTCAGGTATAAAATTCTTTATCACGTATCCAAAATGAGAAAGATACCATCCAGACCATAAGCAGGTAAATAAAATAGAGACTTGTGTATCTTCCTGGAGGAGACTACATATCCCCACATAGAGAAGTATAAAGAAATTGTGAATTCCCTACATAGTTAATAGAGTTTTGCAAAAGATGCCAAGATAATTCAAGGGAAAAATGTAATCCTTTTATAAAATGGTGTTGACAATGTTCATTGCAGCTCTATTTACAATAGCCAGGACGTGTAAGCAACCTAAGTGTCCATCAACAGATGAACGGACAAAGAAGATGTGGCACATATATACAATGGAATATTACTCAGCCATAAAAAGAAACGAAATTGAGTTATTTGTAGTGAGGTGGATGGACCTAGAGTCTATCATACAGAGTGAAGTAAGTCAGAAAGAGAAAAACAAATACTGTATGCTAACACATATATATGGCATCTAAAAAAAAAAAAATGGTTCTGAAGAACCTAGGGGCAGCACAGGAATAAAGACACAGACATAGAGAATTGACTTGAGGACATGGGGAGGGGGAAGGATAAGCTAGGACGAAGTGAGAGAGTGGCATGGACATATATATACTACCAAATGTAAAATAGATAGCTAGTGGGAAGCAGCTGCATAGCACAGGGAGATCAGCTTGGTGCTTTGTGTCCACCTAGAGGGATGGGATAGGGAGGGTGGGAGGGAGACAGAAGAAGAAGAAGATATGGAGATATATGTATATGTATAGCTGATTCACTTTGTTATACAGCAGAAACTAACACACCATTGTAAAGCAACTATACTCCAATAACAATGTTAAAAAAAAAAAGTGTTGAAATGATTGGATATCCATACATAAAAATGTCTTGACCTTTTCTTTTCTCTATCTCTATATATGATATATATGTATATATATATATATATTTAAGTATTGAAAAATTTATTAACATTTAATTTAAAAAGCTTTACACCTGTGACACACTAAGATATAGGAGTGCTACTTCTTAAAAAAGTTATCCTTTAGGGTTTGGTCTTTGTTTTAGAAGTTGTGGAGTTTGGGTATTTTTTGTTCAGTGCTATAAGAATTTATATATTATACCAATGAAATAGATCATATACCTAAAATTAACAGCTAAACTATACAACTTCTGGAAGAGAATATAGGAGAAAATCCTTGTGACATTTTAGACAAAAATTTCTTAGGACGCAAAAAGCAATAACCATAAAAACAAACAAACAAAAAATATAGGTCCAGTTGCCTACAGGTTTATTTGTTTTTCTGGGGCAATTTCTTCAGAGATTCATTAAGTCCATTTTATTCTACAATATAGTTTTACCAAACCTTTCTGTTTTGTAAACTATGAAACCCCTGAGGGCAGAAACCAGTTTTTAGACATCTTGGTTGTTTTGGGGCATCTAATACAGTGTCCATCACTTTAAAAATAATAAACGTATACTAGAAAAAAAAACACAGTAGACTAAGATTTCCTCCATTTATTTTATTGCTATTACTATAAAATACTAAATCTTTCTATATCTTTATACATAGTAATAGATAATATACATATGTGTGTATTTATTTATATACCTGGAACGATATATCTTGTCATTGGAGTTCCATGGAACCAAGCCAGGGCCTTAGTTTCCTTTTATGGGAAATAGAGAAATCTCTTCTCAACCATAGATTTGCGCTTCCATGGTTTTATATTAATATAGCAAAATCTTTAGTATGCAGCCTTTTATCTGTATGATATTCAATTTGTCTCTTCTTTCCTTCATGAGCAAATACTCAGAAAGATTTATTTACTCTACCACCTCGTGTATGTAGAGACCACTGTGGCTAGAAAAGCACATCCTTCAGCAGCAAGATCATCCAGTCTTACGAATTCTAGACGGGTTGAAGCTGTAAGACTGACAAAATCTGCTTTCTTGTAGGAGTTATTTATAATAATCCTCTTCCCATTTGATCCATTTACTCATAACAGTAAAATTTATCATTGCCCTTATTTCTTGGGCCGACCTTAAAGGCAGCAAGAAATGCACATATTCCTGAGACAAGAAAGGTTACCACGAACCCCACACTTCTATTCCCTTCTGGAGATAATCATAGCAAACACCCTTACTACTCTCTGCACAGGATCATCTTGGAACATGTTTTAACTTTAAAATAGGGATACATTTTCTGAAAGTCCCTCAGGAGATGTCAGGAAAAGAGAAAGATAGAACTCTAGAGATAAGTAAATTATTTCTTTACAAAGTTATTAAATTATTAAAGTTTCATGGTGTGCTATTGCAAGAACAAACTTGTCTCTGTAAACTGGATTAAAAGGATGTCACCTTCAAGCTTCCTCTCATTATTATTTGATGTGTGTTGAGCACCAACAGGGAGCTTTGATAGCTTTAGAATCACCTTAAATTGTCAACATTACAGTTGAAGCGGGAAAAAAAAAAAAAAAAAAAAAGCAGTTCCTCTTGTTCTTAGTGGAGCTGAATTGGTTCTATGGAAGATTTGAAGGAATTTTTCCCTGGCTGTATACTACATAAAAGAGCTTTCTTGAGTGCCCTAACCTTGAACTAACCTATGATACTGACAATCTATAGTGCTTATTCAAAGATAATGCCCCTTTTATATAACTATGTGCCCACAATATTGTCTCTTCCTATATCCAGGTCTGCATCACACTTCTCCCTACAGCTAAATCCAAGTACTCCCATATCAAGGCTATCCCTAGGGTTCTTCCTAGTGTTGTGTACCTGCCACCTAAAGAGAGGAAAAAGTTGCTTCCTCTTCTCTGTTAACTTGATGTTTTACTGTACTACTGTTCCATGCTTATTACTGTATTGTCTATTTTGCACATTCTGTCTGTGATGCTGAAAGCGCAGTAGCATCACTTCCTTTACAGGAAAAAAAAAATATATGTATACATATATATACACATACATACATATGTATATCTCACCTTCACATACACTAGTCTTCTTTCTTTCCTTCAAACGTATCATGCTTATTTTCACCAGTTTCCTTTTCTTAGAATCGTCTTATTTCAAAATGTTGAATATCTCATTCCTCCTTATTTTACAGGTCTTTTCCTCAGATAAGATACCCACACAGTATCTAACAGTAGATACCCAGCTAGTCACTATCTATAGCATAACATCAATTATTTCTCATTATAATACATATAAATGCTGGATGTTATGTATATATGTATAATTTTCACTTCCATACCAAGACCCAGTCACCACAATGTCATCTATGAAAATAGAGACCTCATCAGTCTGTTCATACCTATTAAATCTAATGTTTAGAATAATGCCTAATATCCTATGGATATTTTATAAATGTTGATTAAGTAAGAAGAGGAATAAGGAAAGAGTCTATAGAAATAGGCTTTCCTCTTGATAATCCCACTATTGGTAGGAAGGGCATCCACAGTGCTGATATCACTTCTCTCAGAGCAAACCTTATTTTCTTCCCTCATAAAATAAGCAATTAGGAACCCCTTAATCTTCACAAGGCACTGTGGAGCTTAAATCCTGCCCTTCTTAGGATCACACAGTCTAATCAAACAAACAATATATGTCAATAACTGACTACTGCATAATATGTTAAAAGAGAAATACAAGTAAAGTCCATAGGATTTCAGAGGTGGATGAATCTACCTCTGGTTGGGTGAATCAAAGAGGGTTTGTACAAGAAAGCATCCAAAGCACACTTAAAAAACAATGTAAAGGTGATTATGACAATGATCCAGACAGAGAAAAGAGAGTACCTGAAGGTCAGATCAGCAAACTACGATTGAAAGGGAAGTATTTAGTAGAGTGTAGGAAGAGCATGAATATTACTGAAATACAGGATTAAAAAGTCAAGATGTAATCTGCAGGCTAATGTTTCTTAAAATGGAATACCTGTATCCCTGAATTTATGGGGTATAAAAGGACCCAAATGTTATATATTTCACATAAGCTTCAATTAATATTTTTCTATATCATAATTAACTTTAAATATATATTGGAAAGAAATGCAATGTGCATTTAAACATATATTAAATATGAAAATATAACATGAGATTTCAAGAAAAATGTCTAGACCATAACAAGTTACTTTAGGATATTTTGGTGGAAAAAAAATTTTTTACAGTAATGCCAAGCAGCGGTCAGCACACTTGCTGACAGATCAAATCCATCTTTCTTGATTTTGTGAAAAAATCTTACTGGAATATATGCAAGCCCACTAATTTAGATATTGTCTATGACTGCTTTTGCATCACAATTGCAGATTTGAGCAGCTGTAATGGAGACCAGATTACATACTGCAAAACTTAAAGTATTTACTATCAGGCACTCTAAAGAAAAATTTTGCTGTCCCTTGCTATTGGCATTTAATGTTTTTCAGAAAGTAAAATGTAATTATAATAGTGACTTGGAACTTAATTGCATAGAAACATGTAATATGAGAGAATAATAAATACATTCCAGAAGCAAGGCAATAGATTAGGGAAAAATCAGAGTCCAAGATAATGTTACAAGGATCTGGAAAAAAAGTCATGGTAACAAAGTGGAAAGGAAGGAATAGATATAAAAGAAAAACTTTAGCAATTGTAGAACCTCATACCCAATAAATAATGGCATGAAGAAAATGAAAGTTGATTGAGTTCTAGAGTCTAAGTTACTGATGGAAGCCAAGGTAGGAAACCCAGAATGATACGTTTGGAGAAAAAAGCATGTAATAAAAATGTTTGATTGGAAATTTCAAAAGGGCATTATTGTGGAAAAATCCAATGGACTTCCATTTGAGCTGAAAAATAGAAATCAGAAACAGAAATGGAAAAACAACAATAGTTTACTTTGTTGTATGAATTATAACTCTGAGAGTTGCTAAGAAATAATTTGTAGAAAAATAGGGTGAAGGTAGAAAGTAAAACTCAATTTAAGAGTAGGGGAAAGAAGAAAATGTTGAGATAGATGCCTACAAGTTTCTTTGACTCTCTATTTTACCATCTGAATAATGGGTCTTTTCTTTCTTTCATCAACATGCTTCTAGGAAGTGAGGTATCTCACACCATGGTGGGCATAAACTACTAAAATGAAAATCAATCAAGACATTTTGCTATCAAGAGCTACTATTTTGGTACTAAAAATTCAAGGGAGGGCTTCCCTGGTGGCTCAGTGGTTGAGAGTCCGCCTGCCGATGCAGGGGACACGGGTTCGTGCCCCGTCTGGGAGGATCCCATGTGCCGCGGAGCGGCTGGGCCCGTGAGCCATGGCCACTGGTACTGCGCGTCTGGAGTCTGTGCTCCGCAACGGGAGAGGCCGCAGTGGTGAGAGGCCCGCGTACCGCAAAAAAAAAAAAACAAAAAACAAGGGTGCAACACACTTGAACAGACACTTTACAAAAGAAGATAGGCAAAATGCCAATGACGATATGACAGCTACTCGGTATCATTATAGATCAGGGAAATGTAAGTTTGGTATTAACTATATTGAGGAACTGTGTTTCACTTGTCTTGAGCCAAATATTTTAAGATGTGTGATGGATTTATAAGTATGACTTATCTCGTTGGAGGGTTTTTTTTTTTTCCTATTTTTAAAGTGATAAGCTGTTAAGGACTTTCCTGAAATCATAGCACATACAAGGCGAGGTATTTTGTCTTCTTTTAGACTATACTGAGTCAATTTCTCTTTTCACCTTGTATATGGAGAGAGATCCAAGTGGTCAGGACTAAGCTCTACTTGATAGCTCATATCAAATAATTTATAGGTTTATGAAGATTCTTCATACTCCATTTCATTTAATATTACTTTTGAATACTATCTTTTAAGACGAGTGTTATTTTTATATTGTAGAAATCGCGGCTTCAGAAAACCAAGAAACTTGCCCTAAGCAGTAGTTAGTAAATGTTAGAGGTATAAACCTTGAGCTTCTGATTTTAAATTTGTATAATTTTCACAGAAAGTACACAAAATATTTGCAAATAAAGATTCATCAGGAGAGAATCTCATTCTACAGTCTAAGAGCCTTCCTTATTATAATAGTTTAAGTGAGTTGTACTTGGAACTGAGAAGGAAAAGGAACTTTTCCTTTGTGAAAAAAGGAAACATAACAGGGTGTATTAGGGCAAAAGCTCTGAAGCTATTTGTATCCGGGTTTGAATTCTATCTCTACAACTTAACTATTAGGGGACTGTGGACAAGTTACTAAGCCTAAGTTTCAGTTTCCTCAACTGTAAACTAAGTATAATAATAATATGTATAACACAGTGTTTCATATGAATTTAAATGATGCATGAAAGTATTAGCTTACCGTAGATAAAACGCTTGCTATTATTTACCTTATTAAGAATTGACATAAGGAGTCAAAGGGTCATGGGAAGAGAAACTCTTGGAACTACAGTTTCATAGAAATCTGGGTTCACATAAGCTATCACTCTGAGAATTTTCCTCAGCAGAGGCCGAATTGTTCTTTAGCACTTGGGGAAACCTCCCTGCTACTTACTGTTATCACCTTGATTCATGCTCTTGTGCTTGTTTGTTTTCCTTTCCTGACATTTTGGCACTTTTCATGTTTGATGCATCTCACACTGGCAATGCACTTGACTGCTCTGTCTTATTCAACAGGGAAGGATATTTATTATAACTGCTCATTTTTGTTTTGGTACATCTGAAGTCAGAAGTCTCATGTGTGTCAGCATACTGATAGACATATAAAGATTCTTCCATACTTTACCTGGATAATTTAAGTAAATTGAAAGTGGACAGTGTTTCTCATAAATATTATCAAGATAATAGCTTCTCTAGACTGTAGTATTTTGACTTTGCAGAAGTAGTCTAGGTACCTAATTGCATTTCCCTTTCTCTAAGAAGAAACTTGAGAATTTACTTTTGTGTATTTCTCTGATAAAGCCTAACCTCCAATAGTAACCCTGAAATTGCTATATGTTAAGTACAAAATGAATTATTTTCTAAGTAACAACACAATTTATTTTACATTGCTGTAGCTTTAACTTATCTTCAAAATATAGAATATTTCATTCAGTTCTATAGAATAGAAATTAATTAGAGGCACATTTTTGTATATACAGTATTTAATACATGCTGAGTGATTTAACTGATAGCTTGATTATCTGATTAAACTGATGATTCTTCTCTGAGCTAAGGATACTGACTTAAATTGATTTATCTCAGTATCATTTAAAACCAATATGAACTAGAAAGAATAAACAAAATATGTCACACTTTTAGATTTTCTGGTTCTTAATATACCTCAATTACTTCTAGATTGTATATATAAATATAAGTATTTAAAATAAATATATAAATTATATATTTATAAAAATAGTTTATCTATAAATATATAAAATATAAATATATACATTACAAAGCATCTGACAAAACAAAAACACTAATTCAAAAAGATACATGCACCCCAATGTTCATAGTAGCATTATTCACAATTGCCAAGATATGGAATCAACCTAACTGACCATCAACAGATGAATGGATAAAGAAGATGTGGTATATATATATATACAATGGAATACTATTCAGTCATAAAAAAGAACAAAATTTTGCTATTTGCAAAACATGGATGGACTTGGAGGACATTATGCTAAGTGAAATAACACAGAGACAGAGAAAGACAAATATTGCATGATATCACTTATATGTAGAATCTAAAAAATACAGCAAACCAGTGAATATTACAAAAAAGTAGCAGACTCACAGATATAGAGAACAAACTAGTGGTTACCAATGGGGAGAGGGAGAGGGGGCAATATAGGAATGGGAGAGTAGGAGATTCAAACTCCTGGGTATAAGATAGGCTGCAAGAATGTATTGTATAGCAGAGGGAATATAGCCAATATTTTGTAATAGCTGTAAATGGAGTGTAACTATTTTAAATTGTATTTAAAAAAATTTTGAAAAAGAGACTATTAGTACCAAGTAATGTTTACAACAAGTGTGAATAACTAGCAGCTTTTTAACAAAAGAGAAACTGTTTCACTAACTGCTTTTCTTATTTAGTAGTCTACACCATAATTACACATAATTAATAATAAAAATTTTAAAGCCTACAATCACATTTTAAATTTGAAAATTTTTACTTTAGATGTGATCTTCTGTCAAAGTTTTCTTACATGAGTACAGCTCTTCAAAGAAGAAAAGATAATGGGAGTAATAGTCTTGAAATTCGGGTATCCATAGAAGGATAGTAAAGTTTATTTCCTTGTTCTCTCCTGCTGCAGTACTTAATTGGTATTTGGTCTTATACAAATGGCAAAACTTCTTTAATTTATATATAAATATATAAATTTATATATATAATATATATAGTGTGTATATATTATATATATATACACAAAATCTTAAAGATGTATAGTCAACTGAATATATAAATTATAAATATATAAATTATAATTTATATTAAATTTATAATATTATATTATATACAACTCAAAACCACATTACTTAAAGTTTTTATTCAATTTTTTAAAAAATTTTATTTATTTAGTTACTTATTTAGTTAGTTAGTTTTGGCCACACTGTGCGGCATGTGGAATTTTAGTTCCCCGACCAGGGATCGAACCTGTGCCCCTGCAGTAGAAGTGTGGAGTCTTAATCATTGGACCACCAAGGAAGTCCCAAATTTTTTAAAATGTTGGAGTAACTTTAGACTTACAGAAAATTTGCACAAATAGTACAGAGAGCTCAAGTATACTTTTCCCTCAGCTTTTCCTAATGTTAACAGCTTACGTAACCAGAGTACAATGATCAAAACGAGGAAAATTAACATTGGTACAATACTGTTAATTAAACTACAGACCTTATTTGAATCTCACTGGTTTTTCCTGTAATATCCTTTACCTCTTTCAAGATTCAATCCAGGATCAGACACAGCGTTTAGCATGTGTCTCCCTAGCCTCTTCTGATCTGTGATAGTCTTTTCTCATCTTCCATCACCTTCATGCTTGTGATGAGTGTGGTCAGTTATTTTGTAGAATGTCTCTCAACTTTGGTTTGTCTGATGTTTTCCCATAGTTAGATTGAGGATGTACATTTTTGGCAGGAATACTAGAGAAGTGATGCTGAGTCCTACTCAGCGCGTCACACCACAGGATGCTGGGTGTCAGTATATCCTATTAGAGGTGATGTTGACTCTCATTAAGGTCATGTCTGTTAAATTTCTCTACTTGTAAAGTTACTGTTTCTCTTTGTAATTACTGGATATCTTGGGGGAGATTCTTTGAAACTGTGCAGAAATCCTGTTCTCATATTTTTGCCCACTCATTGCAGCATCCTTTGGTAGTTCTTGCTTGTAATAATTATTATAGTTGTGTTCACCTGATGGCAATTTTATATTTTTCTCATTTCCTTCTACACTTATTGATTGGAATTCTTCTATAAGGGAGAACTGTCCCTTCTCCATATTTGTCTATTCAGTAATTTGTTTGTATCAGTGTTGAGTCATAGATATTTGTTTTACTCTATGGTTTATAATCTAATTCTATCATTATTTATTTTATCACTCAAATTGTTCCACGATGGCTTTCAGGTTGGGTCTTTGTCTTTTTTTTTTTTTTAACAATTTTATTGGTGTATAATTGTTTACAATGGTGTGTTAGTTTCTGCTTTATAACAAAGTGAATCAGCTATACATATACATATATCCCCATATCTCCTCCCTCTTGCATCTTCCTCCCACCATCCCTATCCCACCCCTCTAGGTGGTCAAGCACAGAGGTGATCTCCCTGTGCTATGCAGCTGCTTCCCACTAGCTATCTATTCTACATTTGGTGGTATATATAAGTCCATGCAACTATTTTATTGTTTTCTTTTTCTCTCAACAGATTCAAACATTTACTTTCCTATTTAACTTATTAAGAACATTCTTAGATAAATTATGCCCCTAGATACTTATTCCTAGTTAATTTATTTGCCAGCTTTATATCTGCACAACCTCTACTGAAGTGTCAAATCACTATCATTTGGTTCAAACTCTGTTGATGCTACAAGGGCAAATGTACAACAGAGAGAAGGAATATTAACAAAAATTCTAAACTAAATGTTAGCTCCACACTTATCAATACAAATGACTCTTAACATATCCTAAAATCAAGACATTACTCAACAGTTTCCATGGATTTCCATTATGCGGTAATCTGGAAAATGAGTTAGAAAATTACTAATAAAAGATTTTGGGAAACATAGAAACAATGAATGACCAAATAAGCATATAAAAGAGTAATCTTTAAAAAGAGCATATTCTTACTAGAATAGAATAAAGATTCCCAATGCATTTTTTTTGAGATTTAACCTGAAGACTTTCAGTTAGATAATCCATAAAAAATTCTCTGAACATCTTACTATATACTACCCCCCCATTATAGTAATTTTAAAAATGGTAATACATTATTGTTAAAATAACTATTTCTTTGAGAATTCTTTAGAGAAGGTATGCAAGTTTCCTGCCTGTCATATTTGTAAACAAACACTAAACTGAATTAATTTTACAATATTTCAGCACTGGGTGACATTTATTCCTACTTGAGATTTCAAATGAGCTCAAGGAACAACTTCAGACTCAAGCCGTGACCATATAAATATAAGCTCTGAGACAAACAAGCAGATTTCCTTTCTCTGTCACAGGATTATATATTTTGCCATTGCCAAGCAAAAAGACTTTGTATATGTCAGTAGAATCTCTTTTTGTAATGGTGACCTTATGTGCTCTTGACATTCCCTTTCCATTTGATGAAGGGAGGCACTCAAGTCAGCTTTGGAAGAAAAAAACCTCATGAATAAATAGCTTGACACAAGAACTTCAGATTTAGCATATTATTCTGTGATAAGCAAATCTCCCTGGATCTGCATCATTCTTTGATTTAAAGTAGAGCCTACACACCAGAGAGAAGACCAAACTCTAGCACATGTTATTCATCAAATGTTTGGTCTTCTACACGTTCCTTGCATAAAGTGACGATTTGCTATCAAATTTAAAATTCTCTCCATTTTTCCATTAACTGGTACAGATTTAACCATATTATATGTTATATTCTGCACTAAATGAGTTTTCTTTCACCATTATTGGTAATGCTCTTAACTAAGTATTACAAACCTGATTTCATAGATGAGGAAACTCAGCCCCAAGCTGCATTCTTCCTGGGAGCTCTCTCATTTCCCTTTTGGGAAACTCCCATTTTATGTAACCTCGGTGGAAAGTAGAGGTTCTTTAATCTCACCCTGTAGGTGGGCAACGCATAAGAAGTCTCCAGGAACTCTAAGTCCCGTGCAAGATCATGGGAGGAATTGACAATCACTGCAGTGGTGTGCCACTATGCAGACTAGATTATCTCTGACTTTGAGTCTTGCTACAAAGGACTTCCAGTCTCCCTTTTACCTTCCTCCTATTTAGACTGTAACTTCTTGGTCTCTTGACTGCTAAAGACAAAGTTAATTTCTGAACTTGGAAACAAAGTACCATGGGTGAAGCTAAGGTTCTAAGAGAGGTATAATTGTCCCTGACCTGTGCAGCTGGGAATGGCTGAACAAAATTATGCAGTTAGATCTGTTCTAATACCAAGGTTAGTTCTCTTTCCCTTATACAAAAATTTCATTCCCGAGATACCTAGATTCTGTGTCAATATGCTTTTTAACTCAATAACTCCTTAACAGAGAAGAATATATCTCCTTACAAGAATATTGAAACCATGTCTTTTTATTCTGATATTTTCAGAAAGAAAACAAATGGAATTGATTGATATGGTATGTTTTATTAGTTACTGATTTTCACTTATTAGGCCAAGAACCACACTGATGATCTTTAAGTCATTAATGCATATAAAGCTGAGAGAAGGTTTATCACAAAATTAAGTAAAAAATTGGTAATAAATAAGTAAATTTTAACAATGTAGAGACAGACAAACTAATCGATAGCATACAGACTGAACAACATACCTCTTTTTTATTTGGTGTATTTAACATGTACAAAGTGGAATACTATTTTTATTACCTGATCAAAGAAAATGGGGACACATTTTTTGTATTCTTGAATTTTGGTTATATCTTTAGAAGACATAAATCAAAATTCCTGAAGGAAATATTTTGACTTAAACACTTTTACCCTAAGAATACAGAATGAGGTTTTTGTTTAAATAGATACATAAATATAAAAACTTACAAATTCTACAATTTTAATGATGCAAAATTACATGCAAAATGGCTTTTATTTAGAGGTTTATGTTTCTTTCAGCTGAGGTTAACTTAGTTTGAAATACTCAACTGGCAAACTTCAATAGTTCTAATATTTTGGGTACATACAAATTTTAGCATCTTAAATGTATTTCATTTCCTTTCCACTAAGTATTAATTTGATCATATCACAATCTCATACTTCATTAAAGAATTCAGCTACATTATTCCATCCACACCATATTTCTTGATTTAAATAAATTCCTTTAAGGTAGGGATTTCCAGGTCTTCGATCTCTCACAAAAAGAAACTTGGAGGCTTAATCTAGTACACACTTCCTAAGATTTTTGAATGAATAAATGAATGAATAAAAAAGTAAATATCAGAGCCTCAAAGATCTGTAAGAATAAATCTGAATTAATCTTTTTTTTTTTTTTTTTCCAGTACGCGGGCCTCTCACTGTTGTGGCCTCTCCCGTTGCGGAGCAAAGGCTCCGGATGCGCAGGCTCAGCGGCCATGGCTCACGGGCCCAGCCGCTCCGCAGCATGTGGGATCTTCCCGGGCCGGAGCACGAACCCGCGTTCCCTGCATCGGCAGGCGGACTCTCAACCACTGCGCCACCAGGTAAGCCCTGAATTAATCTTTTAAAATGACAATATTCTTGATTCCAACTTCTTTTGGAAGTCTAGGCTATATGATTACAAAAAGACCTCTGCCCTAAATATAGAAGATTTGGAAATGAATTAAATCTAAGCTGAACACTTAACCTATATTTGAGAAAAAGACTAGGTATTATTGAATTATTGGAAAAAAAATTGTAAGAGCAAACTTGTAAATAATTGAATATAATAAATCAAATGAATAAATAAATCAAATTTTCATTAGAAGGCTGCATATTTCCAACTGACATAGTAACTAGTTTAGTTTTTCAGAAACTACTTATTTAGTGCTATTACCAGTAAACATCTTACTTTAATTCCATCATCTTCCAAAAAATTACTTTGAAGTTTTATTTTTTTATATGTCTGAAGTCTACCTTTACCTGAAGTTTTAATGCCATAAAAAATGACACACTTTCCTCAAACATAAATCCACAAATACTTTTTGGAACCTATCTGTGCAGAAGATGACTTGGATCATATATCAGTCCAGTTACTGCCCTTGTGGTAAAGAATAGTTAAATAGGGCTCTTTTTGTGAAGAATTTAAGAAGTCTAAACAGTTATGAATCTCCTCAGAATTTCTTTTATGTTTTATGTGTGAAAACTTTGTTTTCACCACAAGTTAAAGATTATTAAATACATTATAATTTGTTAGTCAATGTAAATTTTAAATAATCTTTGTTTTATGGCTTTGGATTAAAGTTTCATCAGATTTACCTAAGTCACTTGAATTTCTCTAAAGCTGATTTGCCTTTTTTTAACAGCTAACTCACTTTATCACCATTGAATATATCCATGCAGACTAAAATTCCAGGTCTTCATAAGTTTCACAAAGTTTTCCACGTCAGTACGAGCTACCAGTGCCCTTTAATTGCTCCAAAATACATTGCTGCTCCTAGGGTGATGTTTATTTATAGGTTCAAGAAGTGGCATGGAATGATGTAAGCTGTGAAGCAAAATAGTTTGAAGACGTGTACATTTGTGTTAAGATGACAGCTTCTTTTGGAAGAGTGAGCTAGCAATAATCTCTAGTTTGCAAATTGAATCAATAAACTTTTTTGGATAAGTAATAAAGGAGCAAGAGGACACAAACCATTCAATTTTTTTTTTTCAAAACACTTGATTCAAGTTGCTCATGCTTGTAGTTGCATGGCTAACCTTCCTCAATTTAGTACAACTCGTGAATGATATGTCATATACTAACAAGTGTAAACGCTTCTCAGTCTTCTTCCAAAGACCTAAGATCTCTGGGTTAACTATGTGCTGGCTATACACCACCTAACAAGATGTCCCAATCCATACAATTGATTTTTTCCTCTCAATCCTAAGCAACACTTTCCTCTACAAGACTGGAATTTCTTATGGAATTCAACAGACAAGGCAAGGTCTACACCCTGTATGCATTCTCCTGTCTTTAACTGGTAACAAGAAGTAAACAAATAATCAGTCATAATGCTTATACAATCATTCGTTTTAATTTAAGTTCTAGTTTCAAGTATCACCTGCAAATTAAACCCCCAAAATTGAAATGAATAAGAGTTGTTCTCTGCAGCACAGAAGAGAGAGCACAAGATAAGAACTCTTAATTACTTATTTTAGCTAATGGAGTTTGGAGCAATGATAGCTAATCAGTTTAAGTTTTCTTCTTTGTCCATTTCCTTTCCTTTCCTTTCCTTTTCTTTTCTTCTAGTTGTCCTCCAAGTATTCTAGATCCTTTGTGAAATCCACATAACCTTTTGTTATACATTTTGAAGAAATGAACATGGAAGATACATAGCTGCTTTAGAGCAAAGCATATGGAAATCGCTGGAGGAGTATGTGGCAAGATGTTGGGGAGGAGAGAGTGAATAGAGGAAAAACCTAGCACAGCTATTCAGAATAAAAGCTGGCAAGTGGCAAATAAGATACATTGACACTTTTCATGAAGGCTTCGAAAATATTTGAGAGGGGCTAGATTTAAGTTGCATGAGTATCTAAGCACACACAGTCCTTAGGACACTGCTTGGCACCAGACAATACACACAGTCCTTAGAACACTGCTTGGCACCAGACAATACATATACTTGGCACCAGATAATACATATACATGTTAGCTGTTATCAATATTATTGTTATTATTATTATATTTATTCCTGCCCTCACCTAGAATGCTGGTTTGAGCTTTGGCTTGTTTATTTGTCTTATTTTTTGGATATTTAAGAAGAGAGTTACCCCAGAAAATCAGAAAACTTAAAAAAACTCAGGTTACACATACTATACAGTATCACAGTTTCCCCCGTTAAGGTGCCAAATTCTCCATTTAAACTGATTAAAAATATGTATCTCAATTAGGGATACAATTATTTAAGAAAAATCATCACGGTTAGAGTTGTTATCATAGCTTTAACCCTCATGAGATCTGTGTCTTGTCAAAAAAAAAAATACATAAATAAATAAGTTCTCAGAACCTCAGTTTCTGTCTCAGAGGTCAATTGTGAAAGTTAATTAGATTGAATTTATAAAATCATTTAATCCATTTATTCATTAAAAATTATTTTATGAATAATTTTTCATTATTGAAAATAATGAAAAATAAAAATTATTTTATGAATAATTATTCATTATTATTTTATGGAGGGTGTTGTTCTAGGTACAGGAGATAAAATTACAAAAGCGGTAGACATTGTCTACCCCCATGGAGCTTTCATTCTTGTGTTTAGGAGATAGAGAATAAATAAATAAGCATAAATAAATAATGTAATTACAAACTGTGGCGATGCTAAGAAGAAAATAAACAGGTTTACCTGATAAAGACAGTCACAAAAGGCATCTCTGAGGAGGTGTCATTTGATCTGGGATTTGAAAAATGAGCAAATGCTATCCTAGGAGGAAAATAGAAAGTGCAGAGACTCAATGTGGAACACATTTGACATATTGAAAATCAACAAAGAAATAAATATGGCTGAAATGAAGAGAGTAGCAAAGGAGATAAGACAGGAGATGTAAGCAGAAGGTAGAGCATATGTGAGCCTTGTATAGAGCTTGGCATTTATTCTAAGTTCAAGGGGAGCCATTGAAGGGCTTTAAGCAAATGGTGGTGAATGACGTATTTGATTTTCTTTCTTAAAATCACTGGCTACTATGAGGAGATGTATTGTTAAGAAACAAGCACAGAAGCAAGGAGCCTGGTTAAGAGTCTGGCACTAACCAGCCGTATAGTAGCACTAGAGATAGAGAAAAGTAAAGGGAGTCTATATTTTGGAAGTAGAACCAACAGGGATATATGGATTGCATGTGAAAGATGAGAAAAGGAAATAATAAAGGTAACTTCAAGTTTTTTAACTTAATGATCTTGATGGATGGTGTGGTCATTTACAAACGTGGAGAAACCTATGGAAGGAACATGCTTTATTTTACGTATTTCATTTTACTGGGTGTTTGTGGTTTTGAAGACATAGACAGATTATATGTTATTATACTTCAAAGAGAAGATGCCTATGGCACTCTGGGAGATCTCAGGAATGATGTTATAGATTTGAGACTCAGCAGTAAATTGTTAATATTCTAAATCTGTAACAAATGAGATTGACTGAGGAGATTATATAGACAGGGTGATTAAAATTGAACTCTGGAGCATTCCAAAATTAATGACCAACCACAGAAAAGAAGGGAAAATAAAGTAATAGAGAAGGAACATCTGACTTTAAAAAGTCAGAATGTTGTTTCGTGCCAGAACCCAGGAGAAGAAAGTGTATCTAGAAAGTTACTATAAGGTAAATGAAAGGAAAATGCAACGTAGAGATTAAAAGGACAGAATGCAACCCCAGATGCCTGGGCTCTAATCCAATCTCCACCAACCAAGTAGATAGTCATGAGAAAGTTACTCACTCTCTTTGTGATACTCAATTTTTTTTTTCTGTAAAAGGTGATCATAATCTTACCAACCTCAGAGTGGTTTTGTATTAAATTAATATATTTAGAGCTCTTAGAACATGTTTGGTACACAGGAATTTTGATATAAGAATTTGCTTCTAAGGAAAATATAAACAACTATTTCAAGTATTCCTGAAAGGTTCAGTAAAAGGAGGATCTGATTATTAAATTGACTATTTGCTTGTCAGCATGGTAATTGTTGCATTAATGAGGTGATTTTAATTGAGTAGTAAGGATATAAGTCAAATTGGTTTGGGCTAAAAAGTGATTAAGAGGTTACTAATTGAAGAAGCTATACATATACAACTCTGTTGAGAAGATGTGTGTGTGTGTGTGTGTGTGTGTGTAGAAACAAACAACTGGAAGATGGCTGGAAATGGGTTTAGAGATAGGATTAAAGGAGAATTTTGTTAGATGATAGACATGAAAACAAAATGTGAATTCTGGAGTAAAGTCCTAAAGAAGAAAACAAAATGCCCATTATAAATAGTGGACCTTTGGTAAAGCAGACCTAGTTTTCTCATCAATATATTTTATTATCATTAATCACCAAAACATCATTGATGAAGTCAGTGTACTTCCCAGTGTGAACACAAGAACTGAATACATACCATCTCAAGTTGAATGAAAAACAATAGATCTGCTCACATAACTGAATTCTCCGAGTAGGAGTAGCTTAGGTATGACTAAAAGGTCACAAATAATGGCACCAGATCCCTGTCTCTTTTTCCATTGCTCATACACATAGTCTCCAAGTGGCTAATGTAATGGTGAACAATAGTCTAACATGCCCCTACCTTAGAGAACCTGGAGAGATAAAAAAAAAAAAAAAAAAGTTGTCTTTTTGATAGTTCAGATAAAGACATTTGGACACCCCTGACTTCCCTGGCTTGAGTCATGCACCAACCCTTGAATGCAGCCTAAGATGTAGAGAGTTTAAACTGGTCAGGACTGCATCAATTTGGGGGATTTAGGAGAGGAGGAATCAACCCCAAACTAAATGAATAGGAAAAAACTTTTATTTTAGAAGGGAGAAGAGTAGTTTACAAGAAGGTACTGGCAGATCAAACAGAGCAAAACAAATGAAAATGTATCTATTCTAATCATCCAATAAAAAAGGGTTTAGTTCATTATCTCAGTTGTACTCTCATGTCCTTTTTAACTTGGTCTGTGACCGTTTTTGTCTTTTCTTTTGGTGATCATATGACATATTACCATACTCTGCACTTACTCTATTCCAGTTATAGGTTACTAGGGCTTTTCTCCCTTGACTGCAAATCGTTACACGCTTGAATTCTGTTTGTCTTTCCTAAACAGTATTTTTTCTTTCCTTCATTATCCTCTTTCCTTTTGTTACACTATGGATTTTGCTGCTTCATTACCGTCTTTTGGGCTCCATCCCAATGATGTTATGGAGCCCATGTGCATATATTTTCTATGGAATACTTACTTCTAAGAAGAGGTACCAGATCATATCCTATCATTTCCTGGATCAATAATTTTCCCGGATCAAAGGAGATGCCTCTCTACTCAAGATACATGTTTGTATTTGTGCTCCCAAAGAAATTAGGCATTTTGAATATGATGATCCTGGCTTCTCTGTTAAAGGGCTTCAATACAAGGAAAACTAAACACCCAGTTTTAAGGGAATCTCTTAAGTAGAAAAAAATTTTCCTTTAAATAACACTTCCTATTTTCCTCATTTTTATATGTTCTGCTGTAACAGTATATAAAATAGGGAATCTGTTGTGCTTTCAAGGCCCAGCCAGAAAATGCTTATCTTCTTTGTGCTGAATATGCAATGGATTTTTTATCTCCTCTCACTTCTGCAATGTTTCAGTTTATTCTTCCTGTGAGAGGAATAATGGTGACTACAGATGGACACAGGTTTAATATTAAACTTTCACCTTCCAGTCTCTGCCTAGTGATTCAGATCTGTTCTGTCAAAAGGTCAAAGCACAACCACTGTAAAACAAAATGCTCAAAAATATATTAAATGCATATTTCAAAAAATACACAAATTGTCAGAAAGATATTCAGCCTATTTCTGGGTCATGTTTATATTCATTCACAGGTAACCGCATATGTTTTTGTATTTATAAGTTGTGATCATTTCTGATTTGTAATGCAATGGTCTTCCCAGGGCACATCTGTCAGAATCATTGAACAGGGCTTTACTGGTTTCTCAATGGAGGTCTTTTTTAAATATGTAAGGCTGGCTTCGTACAATCCTAAGACTGGCATTTTATTCAAGTAATGAAATCCTATATCTCCCAAACCTCTTCAGATTCTTAATGAGAGGAAAGGAAAATAAGATATTATTTTAAAGTACTTCTATGGAAGGGAGGTGATCAAGAAAGATGAAAAATCACCTGGTGATGCCCATTTCTTCTAAGGCTCCTGCCAAGGGTACTTTCTCTTATCCTCTGAATGTTCCTGCAAAACTTCTGCTTATTATCATGTATAAGGTAATGATTTGCATTAAAAAAAAATCATTCAAGCACACTTACTCATTACTGCTTCTTCCTACCTTTTCTTAGTTCCTGACTGTTAGAGGAACTGTGGTAGATTAGAGCACATTGGGAGGCTGGACTAGACCAGCCTCCCAATTCTGAGAACTCTGTGGGCAAATTCTTCCGTGAAAGACTTTACAGAACTTGGCCACCCCCCCATCAGGAATTCTTCAACAAGACCTCCCTGTCCCAGACTCAAAGCTCTGTCCATGTGACTGAGTCTCTTTGATTGAAGCAAAGCAGATCTCTTCTGGGGGCTTTTATAACTGATGTCTTATCCCTAAGAGACTGATTGGCAACTGGGAGTTTCGGGGAGACTTTTCTTCACATCTAAGAGGCACATTATTTATATTTTTCTGTATCTAAAAACTCAGTGTACCAATGTAAAGGGACTTTAGAATACATTAAGCTATTTACTTCACTTAGTAAATTAGCAGATTCTTAGCAGGGTCTTGAACAGGGGGGCAATGATGGTTTTAGGGTGTGGTTTTAGGTAGGGGCTTAATCAGGATTGGGAAGATTAGTGAATAAGAGTTAAGGGTTAGTGGGCAGAATAAGGCAGAATTTGGAAGTGAGTCTTGAAGAATAAATGGTTTTTAATACTAGCTATTGTCCTGGGAAGGGGATATTTATGCTAGTAAGAGTAAATTGAGTTGTATGGTGTTCAAATAAATGGATTTTTGAAAAGTTCCTGAAATGAACAATAAATTCATTTTCCATTAGTAGAACTATCCCAGAATACCTACACGGATTAGTATTATCAAGTACCCAAGAGGTGCCTTCTCAAAACTTTCATTTATGATGCTTAAACAGAAGACGGACAAAACAAATAAGCAAAACAAACAAAAACATGATTAATAACAGTAAAATGTCTCACCTTTTCTAACCTAACTAAACAATCCTGCCAATGAATAGCCAAAGGTCGAAGGGAAGTGCAATTTTTATTACAATTTAGGCTTAGCTAACATCAAGGGAGAGAATACAGAAACTGTATTATATCATTTCCCACACCTCTACCAACCCAAATTTTGTGTTAGAAAAATGTAGATAAAATAATTGTTAATGGTGCAGGCTTTGGGGGTCATATACTTCCAGTTACACTCATTTAGTGATGCTTTGGTTTATAAGACTAAAAGACAGTAAGCAAGACTGATAATTTCAGATTTTTTTTTTTTTTTTTTTTTGTGGTAAGTGGGCCTCTCACTGTTGTGGCCTCTCCCGTTGCGGAGCACAGGCTCCGGATGCACAGGCTCAGCGGCCATGGCTCACGGGCCCAGCTGCTCCGCGGTATGTGGGATCTTCCCGGACCGGGGCCTGAACCCACGTCCCCTGCATCGGCAGGCGGACTCCCAACCACTGCGCCACCAGGGAAGCCCAGAAAATATTTTTATGCCTTTTGAAGTTTTATAATTTCTTCCTATTACGGCACTATAAGTGTTGAAGGGGAGTAGATTCTGCTGCTCCCAAATATGCCTCCTTGTCATAAGGTTTATTTTGAGCTGATTATTTTTAAAAAGCAGCGGACACAGGAGAAGCTCTGAAAACCAACTAGAAGTCACCCTTTGTAAGAGAAAATTACACTGATAAGAGAAATTTCCTTTGTAAGGGTGTCTCCCTCTCTGCACCTGGAAGAGAAGGATGACTAAGTCTCTAGAAACTCTTATCAATGGAGAAGGCAAAAACCTAAATCTGCACAACCTTACCCTTGTTTACTGTGCTTTTCCTGATAGCCTTACATAATTGGCTTCCCTATCCCCCATATTCTTTTATCTTTAGCAGGTGATGGCATTTAAGGTGATGGTTGGGTCATTTTGGAGTTACTCAGTTTTCCTGGGTATCCCTCATGTATACAAGAGGTGTATATATATTATTAAACTTCTGTTTATTTTTCTCTTGTTAATCTGTCATTTTTATTACAGGAGGTTTCTCAGCCAAGAACATAGAAGGTTAGAGGGAAAGTTTTTTTTTTACTCCGTAGTGTTGTTAAATAAGTGTCTACTCTTGGAAAATATTAAGTTATTGAAACTGAATCTGGAGCTAAGGATTTAGATATCTCCTTGATTTCCCTTTCAAGACATACTTGAGGGTTGGGCACCCATGGAAGTCATGTGTCCAAATAATTTTTCATTTGACACTCAGAACAAGCATGCCAATCTCTTTCATTTAAAATATGGAGCCTATTAAACATTAGGAATAGCAGCATGGAATCCTTAAGACTTAAAGGCAAGCCCAAATGTCAGCTTCATAATAGAAGTGCAAATTCTCTAGGATGAAGATAGGGGAATTGAGAAGCAGAAAGGAGACAGAGATTGTCTTTTTTCATCAGACACACAATTACTATTGAGCAAAATTGAAAAATTCTTTCATTTAACAGATATTTATTGAGCATCTATTATGTGTTAAGCATAATTTTATGCGAGAACTTTACATTAGGGTACAAAATAAGCTAATTCCCTGTTCATGGAGCTTACATCATAACTGAGCCATAGACAAAGTAAACCAATAATCAGATTACTACATAAAATCACAGATGGTGATTAATGCTATAGAGCAAAGAAAAATAAAAGGAAGATTGAAGGCAAGAAGAGGAATAGAATGAAACCAAAGGAAATTTCTTTTATTATTCTGTATTTCTTCCCCTATAAGTTCTCTGTTCTCTAATCTCTCTTTCTCAATGTCCAATTAGATTGATTGTTCCTCCTGAATTAACCCATCAGTTGTCTGAGTTTTTGGTTTTTATTCTCCAGAGCTGTGTCAATTCACTTTATGTTTTGGGAAATTTCTTAACATGTTTTCCCAATTCCTTCATCATTGTCTGATTGTCATATTTTTATTTAATAAAGACACCTTTTCAATTTGTGATCATTTCTTTTTCTTTTCAGTCTATTCTTATTTTATGATGCTAATATCTCAAATACTTTGTGAGAACATCAATGATATATATTAATTATAATATTTTTAAGTTGTGCTTCCTGAATGATTACTGTTTCCTTTGGCATCAATTGTTTCATTTGTTGATTTTACCTTGATATTTTTGCTCTTTTGTCCAAAAGAATCTTTATTGTTAATTCATATTTGTGGACTAAGTACTTAGTTGATTTATACATTTAGCTTTTGAAGTAGGTAGAATAATGGCTTCTGGAAAATGTCTATGTACTAATCCATGCGACCTTGAATAAGTGGCAGCACATAGCAAAGGGAAATTAAAGTAACAAAGAGAATTAAGGTTGTTAATCAACTGAGTTTAAAACAAAGGTAATCCTGAATTATCTGGTGGGTCAGATGTAATTATGTGGGTCCTTAAATGTAGAAGAGGAGGCAAAAGAGTGTGTCAGAGTGATGCAGTGTGAGAAAAATTCTACTAGCCATTGATGACTTTAAAAATGCAAGGGGTTCATAAACCGAGGAATGAAGGTGACCTCTAGAAGCCAGGAAAATAACAGCAGCAGCAACAACAAAACAAGGAACCAAATTCTTCTCTAGAGCCTCCAGAAGAAATGCAGCCCTGTTTACATCTTGATTTTAGAACATCACGACTCACTTTGGACTTTTGACCTCTAGAATTGTATGATAATAATCAATTTGTGTTATTTTAAGCCACTGAGTTTGTGGTAAGTTGTCGCAGAAGCAATAGGAACCTAATACAGCACTCCACTGGGTTTTCTTTCTGGGTTTTCTCCATGGACCTGTATATATTTTATTAAAAAGTATTAATTGTCAATATTAATTTTCAGATGCAAGGAGGAAGCAGGTAGACCAAACTGTGAGTGATTTTATTCTCAGAAGTATAAGTCTATACTAGAAATTGTTGCCTGATCAAGACAGATCATTCAATTTTTAGAGTATATTGCTTTTTTAAAACTGATGGTGAATGCTGCTATTGCAATTACAGAAGTGAAAATAGGACAAAGGCCATTTGGCATGAATATTCTGTAGATGCTGGATAGCAGTAACTTTTGTTTAATCTTTGATATATTTCATCTGCCTATTGTTTTCAGGAGTCACCAAAATTTCCAATATTCTCACGTTCCATCATCCAATTCATATCTTTAAGGTTTTGTTCCTGTGTGTACATTTTTACTATTATTCAATGGGATTTACAAGTGGAGAGATCAAATGTAAAGTCATATGCCCAGCCATCCAACTTGAAGTAGAAACAAAATTTAGTTCTTATATTCCTTTTTTTCCCTAGAAATCACCACCACTAGAATGAAAACTAATAGTTGGCAGCAAGAGCTCAAGAGTTGTTAGAGCCTTTTGGACCAAATACTATTCAATGCTCAGAAAATAGGGTGAGGTACTTCTCTAGGCTCATCAATCTAAAGAAATTGTTTTTATTACAGAATGTTAGCATCAGGGAAACAATTGTGCCTAAGTAAATGGCCATAAAATGCAGGGCTGAAGAACTTGGTTTTGCTTCTCTTGCCCTAGAAACTCTTAGAGTGACACTTACAATCTCTCTACACTTACAGTCTCTCTATATGTGCAATTACCTATGGACCATGGATTTCTCTGTGGTGACAACTTTCCAGTCCCAATTCCTTCCATATTCCTGTAGATTTTATCTGCATCTATCTTACAACAAGATCTACACAGCTTTAACTTGCACATGCCACCTGGTTTCATGATGACTGACTTAGCTTGTCCTCTATTTTTCTGTTTTATATTATGATACTTAACCCTTCACAAAGAGAAGTGGTAATCCTCTTAAAGAGTTATTAGCTGGCTGACTTTGTCACACCACCAATAACTAATCAATAGGTTGGGGGTACATATGAATATAGACATTCCTAAGAAACTCCAATAAAACCTTATTCCCAAAATTTGTCCTGATAGGGGAGACTAATCCTTACCCCTGTGAATACTATATTTTAATTTTAATGATGGCAGAAAAAGAATATTTCTCTTGAAAGGGGGGCCACTCTAATAGAACTGATCCAGATTTTACATATGTAAGCAAAACCTGATTTAGATTTGGTTGACCACTGCAGTAACTGCAGTTCAAATTAAAACTTCATTGATTTTCCTTGTTTCTACCATTTTAATGGACTCTGAGTAATATTTACACTTGCCTTAGAAAATTCTTTGCCAAAGGCAAGTTTATCTCCCAGAAGTCCATAATGTCAAATTCTAGAATGAATTCATCCATGTGCCTTGGGTCTTCCGAAACCAATCATTCCTATGAACACATCCAGCTAACTTGACTGTACTGGGCAAAAGAATACATTTATCTCACCTAATCAGATGGGTACAAACAATTATAAGCAGCTAAAATTTACCCTCAAAATTAACCAGCACGTTTGTCCAATTCAAGCATTCAAAGAGCCAAATTCCAGATTTTCAACCATGTTAAACCCGACAGATTAAGTCTGCCTGCCTGTCAGAGATGAACCTGAAATGTCAGAACAACACTTCAGAGATATGCCTTACATGGTGGGACGGAGTGTGTTGCTATTCAAGCCAGTTAATAAAATAACAGATATGCTAATTCCCACAAAAATAGCATTGCTAATTAGTCTTTTAAAATCAGACCACTTTAAATGTAAAAATGCACGTGCATCTTTCCAGCAAAGGCTTTGCAGAATGGAAGATCATTATCTATTGACCCCAACATATGGTGAAGTTACAAACCATATGTTGGAAGCTAACTTTTAGAATGGTGAAGAGTGAGAGATCACTGCATACATAATAACTTTAATTTTTAAAGGAATACTAATTGGGTAAAGAGCTAATGAAGGGTACTTGACTGGCAGCAGCAGGGAAGGATGTCCCTGCTGTTCAAACGTAAAGCCTAGTAACAGAGTTGTCTCTTCCATCAAGAGCCTCTAAGAAGAAAAAAAAAAGAAGAAGAAGAAGAAGAAGAGAAAAGGAAGTGCCTCTGATAAGAGAGCCCAGTGTCATTTTTTGCTTAGGTGGTTCCAATAGGTCCCTTATCCTCAGACTGAAAGCACAGATGCAAGTTGACTAACAAGAATCTTTGCAATATAGTAAAGAGCTACAATTAATTGGCCTTTTAGTGCCTCCAGCTATAATGTTGTTGAAGTCATTGTTATTGATTTGGAGCAGATAATTCTAAGTAGTTGGAGGTAGAAAAACAGAGTGTATGTGTGATGTGTAAATATGATGGAGAGAGAGAGAGAGAGAGAGAGAGAGAGAGAGAGAGCATGTTGAGTAAAAGAAGATACTTGAAAAATGGTAGGACCAAGAGAACTTAGAAATACATTCAAGGACTTAAAGAAAATTACCAAGATGTGCCATTTCTTGGAGACAAATCAATCGGCTCCCATGATTTAGACTTGGTTCCTGTCAAATATCTGTAGAAAAAAAACCAAAAACAACTGAGAAACAAATGTTGATGAGAAACAAATGTTGGAACCTTACAATGGCTGAGGAGATTACTGTCTTAAGACAAGAAGCCATTTTCTATCAGCTATAGAAGAAAGAGAAGAATAGCAATTCTCCACAATAGGTAGCTGATACCATAAGTAGATAAAGATTCAGCAGTTACAACTTTCATGCGTGCAAAGCACTGACCAGAAATATGTGAGCAAGCATGTGACATTTGTGTGACTGTAACATATGAATAAGCAGATATTGTTATGTGGAGTCAATAAATTTTTAAATGAGTATACTGTGCCAACAATAATTTAAATCAACACTCCCTTTTCAATTGCAGATTAATTTGTTTCAACTAATAGTATCTTTTCTTTTGGAACTGATTCCCTGAAGAACAATCAGGATAGCTGTGGTCTCATTAAGTGATACACTTAACATCAAGGATGTTTCTGGAAATGTGGCATGTGGGATCTTAGTTTCCCGACCAGGGATCGAACCCAAGCACCCTGCATTGGGAACACAGAGTCTTAACCACTGGACCACCGGAGAAGTCCTTGGAAATGTGGTAAACATCAGAAAACTCTAAGGGTTAGTTTTCACTTTCAGTGACAATTAGGCAGTAACAATTAGACCTCTCTTGGGAAGCAAACTTGGTTTGATTAAATTGACAAGAACAATTGTAAGAGTAGTTTTGGTCATGAATCATTTTAACAACTTTTATTCTCTTTTTCTACTTGTCTAGGAGAATGAGTTCTTTCTTCACCAATGAAGACTTGTTCTCATCCATAATATTACCTTTGTCTCCAGAGTAGTCTGTGACTTTTAGAGCATGACAGCTTCATCAAATTTTCTCAAATTGTATTTTTTTCCCCTTGCTTTCAAAAGCAGGGGATTCTTACTTCTAATTGGAATTGAAGCTCTATGCAACCTAACTGTATCTAACAAAGTGGACACTCCGATCCTACTAGAGTTAGAAATAGGTCCTTTTTTTTTTTTCTTTCCTTGCTAGATTCAGATACTAGAATTAGATGCCTTATTTTTGGCAATAAAGGAAAATATTAAAGATGGATTCAGGAACAAGTGTGAGAGGGGATGAGGAGCTCATACTTCATAACATGATTGATCCATTGCAAAGCTCTTTTAATTCACCTGTAAACGTTCAAGACTTTTCCACACAGAACTAAGCTGAGGCCTGTGGGGTTTCAGACACAGTAAGCTGACTTAGCTTTTCTGCTCTGCACCCTGTGGACCTTGCTATAAGCACCCCCTTCCCAGAGTCCAGAATCCCTTTTTCCTCATGGTAACTTTCCAATTGATAGCTCAGTAAAGAGTTAATTTAATAGGCCTGAGTTGCCCAAAACCCTGCACCTTCTAAAAGTCTTCAGGACTAGCCCTTGGCTAACTCCTGGGAGATAACTTCTGAGCTCTTGGAATATGTTGACTGATAAGAGAGTCTTTGTGTACCTGAGGCTTTGGGTCACTGCAGAAAAATTATGCTAATAATATGATTGATGGTCAATGTCTATTTTTGTTCGTTTGGAGTCCTAAGCCATGTTATATTAGATTGACTCTGGGAGATTGGAGGTTGAACATCTAATTCCAGTAATACTGGCGTTCCACGTCACTCCATTTGGAAAAGATAACTTGCAACTTGTGCCTGGTGTGTCCTGGTCTCTGCTTTACACACATTTTTCCATTGCTGATTTTAATTGGCATCCTTTTCCTGTAATAAACCATAACCCTGAGTATAACAGCTTTTCTGAGTTCTTTGGGTCCTTCTAGAAAGTCACTGAACCTGAAGGTGATCTTGAGGACCCCCAAAAGGATATTCTTTCTAAGGAAAGATCTTGGTCATGGACCCAACAGTTTACTCCCTAAGGTTTCCTTAACCTTGGAATCTCATGAAAAAACAGAGTTGGATTTCAATCTTTTTTTTTTTTAAATGCTTGAGCTTCTTACTTAATTGGGCAACTACCCCCCTCTCTAGATGGCTATGTACCAAGGGTAGGAACACAGATGAACAAACCAAATAGTGGAGAAATGTCATTTTATGCCTTCTTCCAAAGGCAAGGTTTGCCCATGGGCCTTATTTTAACATATAGAAAGAAAGATGCTCAAACAAATTTTCCTATAACAAAAATTTGTGCCCCAAGATGACTTCCTATTTCCACCTATAAAAGTGGCTAGTAAATGTTTTTTCAAATAATGAAATTTTATTCTATATTCAAATTTCTTCAAGAATATTAAAGTGGAGCTCATAACCTACTGTAAGCTCTTTCTTCACTCCCAAATTTGCTCTAAATAGGTATCTACATACATAATAAAAATTCAACATAAGTAATAGTTTTGTAACAAGGGTTCCCAGCTTAGTGGCTTGTCTTCCTTCTGAATTGATATTTGAGCCCTAATATGGTGCTCCACTCAGTCAATCAATCAGTCAATCAAAATAATGAAGAATGGTTTTTTTTTTAAATCACTGAAACTATAGAGAAATATCAAGAAAAATATAGTTAATAGCTCTTGCTGCAATTTGCTTACCATTAGCACTAAACTTACTTTTGAATAGAGAATGGGCTATATTTATCATCCTTGAAAAGCCATACCCAAGTACCTAGCAGTGCCATTCACTATGGCCAAAAAGTGAAAACAATCCAAATGTCCATCAACATATAAATGGATAAACAAATTGTAGTATATACATACAACAGAATATTATTCCACTGTAAGAAGAAGTGGAGTACCGATGCATGCTGCAATATGAATGAACCTCGAAAATATTGTTCTGATTGAAAGGAGCCGGACAGAAAATGTCACATATTGTATGATTATTTTTACATGAAATATCCAGAATAGGTAAATCCACAGTCACAGAAAACAGATTGGAGGTCACAAGGGGCTGGAGAAATGGGCAGATGTGGAGTAACTGTTCCATGACTGCAGGGTTTCATTTTGCAGGGATGAAAATGTTTTGCAGCTAAACACAGGTGTTAATTGCACGACTTTGTGAATGTACTAAATGTCACTGACTTGTATACTTTGAAAGGCTTCACTCTTTGTTATGTATATTTCACTTCAATCCAAAAAATGAAGAACAAGAAAAGAAAAAGAAAATCACCCAAGGTGATTTTTCTTTTTCAAGGTGCCTGATTCTCAAAAGATAGACAACTCAAAACAGCAATCCAAGCCGAGTATTTTAGGTGCCCTTCTATTCAGGCAGATTTACAACTCTGAGAGGCTTTAACCCAGGAAAGTTGAGCATATCTTGATCCTAAAAGTGGATCCCAGAATTAAAAACTCTAAGTTCAGGACTTTTAAAATTACTTATCAAATGTTCTTCAGTTTGGTGTCCTTAGGACCATGACCTCCTATCTCTAAATCCATTTCATCCATTATTGTCTGGGAAACTCAAATTGTTCTTTTTAATTCACAATTAATAAACTTTTTTTTTTTTTATTATTGCTGTACGCGGGCCTCTCACTGTTGTGGCCTCTCCTGTTGCGGAGCACAGGCTCCGGACGCACAGGCTCAGTGACCATGGCTCACGGGCCCAGCCGCTCCGCGGCATGTGTGATCTTCCCGGACCGGGGCACGAACCCGTGTCCCCTGCATCGGCAGACGGACTCTCAACCACTACGCCACCAGGGAAGCCCAATGATCATTTTATATTGATGAATTTATTCACCAGATTTTTAATAAATGTACTGTGTGCTGGTTCTGAACTAGTTAACAAAACAGAGTCCCTGCTCTCCCAGTTTTAATATTACACTGGAGGAACCAGAAAATAAACAAGTAAATCAGTTATTTTCAGAAAACCATCTGTATTATGAAGAAATTAAAACTTGATAATAGAAGAGAGAATGTGTGACAGACAACATTAAACAGGGTGTTTAGCCAAGGTTCTTTGGAAAGATCATATCTGAACAATGATGGGAATAACTCAAAGAATCAAATGCACAAAGATGCAGGGGAAGAGAGTTCTGGGCAGGAAGAATAGAAAACCTAAGTGTTGTAGGACAAGAATGAGCTTGGCAGGTCCCAGAAACAGATAGGAGGCCAGAGAGACTGGAAGTTAAGGAAAGGAAAGAAAAAAAAACAAAACAAAACTGTAGAAGACAAGGAGAGAGAATAAATAGAAGCCAGATCTTACAGGCCAGGCTTAGAAGGGCTACTTTAGTTGAAGTGTTACTCCTTCCATGAAAACTGGGGCTAGGACTGGGGAATAATTACTAAACCTTATAATTCTTTTGTGCTCTATAGGGTCTAGAGAAAAAATAAAATGAGGCAAGGAATAGCCTATTTTAAATAGCTGCTATATGCAAAGACAGAATTGGACTTATGATTGGCTCTAGATAAATAGGGGAGGATCAATATAAACTAATTTAGTTATCAAAAATTTCCTTCTTCCTTCATATGGCTTTCTTCTATTGTATCCTACCTTTTGGCTGGTCACATTCATTCCACTTAACTTTTCGTTTTGGGGTTCCACGCTACACTTCAGTCAAACATCCCAGCAACAAGCATTGGATAGCTATTGTTTCATTCAGACAATGAATTTCAGAAAATGAAAGGTGGTTGATTTAAGAGAGCAGCTGCTAAATTTTCCACTGTCTAAAAGCACTGTTTTTGCAGAGTGGGTGCTTTTACCAGAAAGTTCTAGTCCTCTGTTTTCAGCCAGCTCAATGAAGTGAGGACCATTACATGAAGGACCATTCCTATCACTTCTCCATTGCACATTTTACTCTCAAGCCACTTCTCCAGAAATCCCCATTTCAGCCAAGCTCAGTAAATAAACACCAAAATAATCAGGATAAGTCGCGTATGTTGTGATGCAGGAAGGATAACCTTCAGAAGGAAATTAACAGCCTGAAAAAACACTAATTACAACTCTGATTTGGGGCCACTGGATCATTTCTCTCAAACTGGGGAAGATGACATATTTATTGTTGAAAACATCATGGTGTTTCAAAATTGATTTGAAAGTGGCTATGTGGGTGACTATCTTGAAAATATGTGACAGATGACGCATTGTCAATTTGAGGTTTTATTTCGATATAGGCAGGCTCTTCTTTCTTTGTACTAATATTTTAGAAAACCATATACCATCTGTGGGAGTTAATTCTTATCCATTGTTTTTATAACAAATATATTGCATAACTGTTTGCTTACTATGAAATAATTTAAACAAATTCTTTGATGCAAATGAATTAATTTAAGAATTAAAGCCCATTTCCCTTTTCACGTTGGTCACCCACCAATCTCCTAGTCTCTTCTGTAGCAATAGCCATTAATTACCATTTGATGTTTCTTTCTAAATCTTTGCATATACACCCACAAAGCCATTTAAATACACACACCTTCATTTTTGAACATCAGTTGGAACGGTGGTCTGCTTCATAAGAACATACTGTAAAGATTGTCTATGAAAGTAAATATAAACTTACTTTCTCCTTTTAAAACTGTGCTTGAAATTTCAAGTGTGGATTCCCCATAATTTAACTTGCAAGTTAATTAATCTTCCACTGATAGATATAAAAATTGTTTTAAATTTTCCTTCTGGCAATATTTCTTACATCATGCTTTTATATACTTCTTGTCCCTAAATAAAATTTAAAACTTGGAACCCAAATCTATCATCATAACCATTCCTAAGATTTCACTCTAAATTTCTAATTCAATGGAATAAAAACAATTCTATAACTCATACAAATTTCACATAACAAATATGCAAAAAATACATTTCCCATTATTAAAATATGTTCAAATATAAAAATCCTATTGTAGAAATTCTACTTTTAGATTATTTTAATTTTTAATAAATATCCTTATTACAAATACTTTTTTATTAATGCTTCATGAATAAAATGACTTGGGTGAAAAGAATGTGTACTAATAATTTACTTGAGAATTATTTTACATATATTACTAGAATATCCAGGTGATGGGAGATACTGGGTAATTCAATAAAATGAGAGAAATTTTGTTCAGTTTAGCAGCAAATGGGAAAGTTATATTCTCCAAATATTTGGCAAATAAATGCTGGGTCATCTATTAAAAATAAAACCAATTAATTATGAAAATAATAAGTATAAACAACTAATACTACAGAATGGAGGAAAAAAAGCTCGCACAGTGCACTATCCCAGCCACCAGAAGACTAATATTAGGGGTTTTCTTTGCAAATACCTGGTACATAGGAACCAGCTTTGTACAAAGCAAAGGCAACAATGTATTGTCCTCTAATAATAAAAATGACAATAATAATAATTTTAATAATAAATTTAAATAGAAAAATTATAATATGTTTTGTAACTTTTATTAGATATTTAAATTATAGAAAATTTTTAAAAAGTATAAAAAGGTGAAAATGTTCTATAAGTACTCTTCCCAGATTTTTTGGTTATTATTTTTAAAAATTAAAGATTAGAAATACATTCAGGTTATAAAAAAATACATTGCATAAACCACAATGAGGTATCACCTCACACTGGTCAGAATGGCCATCATCAAAATATCTACAAACAATAAATGCTGGAGTGGATGTGGAAAAAAGGGAACCCTCCTGTACTGTTGGTGGGAACATAAATTGATACAGCCACTCACTATGGGAGAACAGTATGGAGGTTCCTTAAAAAACTAACAATAGAACTACCATATGACCCAGCAATCCCACTACTGGGCATCTACCCAGAGAAAACCATAATTCAAAAAGATATATGCACCCCAATGTTCACAGCAGCACTATTTACAATAGCCAGGACATGGAAGCAACCTAAGTGTCCATCAACAGAGGAAAGGATAAAGAAGATGTGGTACATATATACCATGGAATATTGCTCAACCATAAAAAAGGAAGAAAATTGTGCAATTTGCAGAGACGTGGATAGACCTAGAGACTGTCATACCGAGTGAAGTAAGAAAGAGAAAAGCAAATATCGTATAATATTTCTTACATGTGGAATCTAGAAAAATGATACAGTTGAACTTATTTGCAAAGCAGAAATAGAGACACAGACGTAGAGAACAGACATATGGATACGAGGGGCGGGGAGAGGGGGTGGGATGAACTGAGAGACTGGGATTAATCTAGTACGTATAAACTAGATAACTAATGAGAACCTACTGTATAGCACAGAGAACCCTACTCAATGCTCTGTGGTGACCTAAATGGGAAGGAAATCCAAAAAAAGAGGGGACATATGTATACATATAGCTGATTCACTTTACTGTAGAGCAGAAACTAATACAACATGGTAAATCAACTATACTCCTATAAAAAATTAATTTAAAAAAATAAATAAAAACAACAACAACAAAAATGAATCTATCTGCTTCAGGAATACATATTTTAGTAATCCCTCTATGAGAGAAACTGAGTAGAAACTTCCTGAATCCTATTTACTTCTGGAACCCAGACATACATATTTTTTAAACTTCTGAAGTGATTCCGATGTGAAGCAAAGTTTTACAAAGAGCTAGGCCCAATCATTTTTATTAAAGCAATTATAGAATATTATAGAGCAGCAGAAAGGAAAACATTATATATTGCATGTTGTATGTGCATACAATAGCATTATTAGTTTAAAACACAATGTGTTCTTATTTGCACAGTGAACAGATATTTATTAGTCACCCGCCATTAACAATATAGAAAATTACAGAATAATATGCATAAAAATTAGCAATGAGTCATTATCAACTTGCTTCAAACCATTTGTGTAAAAAGAATATGATTATCTACAAATTGATGACGAATATTTTTATGTGAAAATATAAAAATGGTCTTGAAGAATACAATCAAACTCATACTCCTATCTCTCTCTGGAAATGGAGGAGGTGTAAGCTTGGCAAAGGGATAATATTTGCACTGTGTACTATTTTATTTTTTAGAGGAAAACAGGCAGGAAGCTAACATATTAAATATTATCAATATTATTTCTTTTCTTTTTGAATTTTATTTTATTTATTATTTTATACAGCAGGTTCTTATTAGTTATCTATGTTATACATATTAGTGTATATATGTTAATCCCAATCTCCCCATTCATCCCACCACCACCAATCCCCCTCCACCACTTTCCCCCCTTGGTGTCTGTACGTTTGTCCTCTACATCTGTGTCTCTATTTCTGCCCTGCAAAACAGTTCATCTGTACCGTTTTTCTAGGTTCCACATATATGCGTTAATATAAAATATTTGCATTTCCCTTTCTGACTTACTTCGGTCTGTATGACAGTCTCTAGATCCATCCACACCTCTACAAAAGACCCAATTTTGTTCCTTTCTATGGCTGAATAATATTCCATTGTATATATGTACCACATCTTCTTTATGCATTCATCTGTCGATGGGCATTTAGGTTGCTTCCATGACCTGTCTACTGTAAATAGTACTGCAATGAACATTGGGGTGTATGTGTCTTTTTGAATTATGGTTTTCTCTGTGTATATGCCCTGTAGTGGGATTGCTGTGTCATATGGTAATTCTATTTTTAGTTTTTTAAGGGACCTCCATACTGTTCTCCATAGTGGCTGTATCAATTTACATTCCCACCAACAGTGCAAGAGGGTTCCCTTTTCTCCACACCCTCTCCAGCATTTGTAGTTTGAAGATTTTCTGATGATGCCCATTCTGACCAGTGTGAGGTGATACCTCATTGTAGTTTTGATTTGCATGTCTCTAATGATTAGTGATGTTGAGCAGCTTTTCATGTGCTTCCTGGCCATCTGTATGTCTTCTTTGGAGAAATATCTATTTAGGTCTTCTGTCCATTTTATGATTGGGTTTTTTGCTTTTTAATATTGAGCTGCATGAGCTGTTTATATATTTTGGAGATTAATCCTTTTAGTTGATTTGTGTACAAATATTTTCTCCCACTCTGAGGGTTGTCTTTTCATCATTTGTAGTTTCCCTTGCTGTGCAAAAGCTTTTAAGTTTTATTAGGTCCCATTTGTTTATTTTTGTTTTTATTTCCATTACTCTAGGAGGTGGATCAAAAAAGATCTTGCTGTCATTTATGTCAAAGAGTGTTCTTCCTATGTTTTCCTCTAAAAGTTTTACAGTGTATGGTCTTACATATAGGTCTCTAATCCATTTTGAGTTTATTTTTGTGTATGGTGTTAGGGAGTGTTCTAATTTCATTCTTTTATATGTAGCTGTCCACTTTTCCCAACACCACTTATTGAAGAGACTGTCTTTTCTCAATTGTATATCCTTGCCTCCTTTGTCATAGATTAGTAGACCATAGGTGTGTGGATTTATCTCTGGGCTTTCTATCCTGTTCCATTGATCTATATTTCTGTTTTTGTGCCAGTACCATATTGTGTTGATTACTGTAGCTTTGCAGTATAGCCTGAAGTCAGGGAGTCTGATTTCTCCAGCTCCATTTTTTTCCCTCAAGACTGCTTTTTCTATTTGGGGTCTTTTGTGTCTCTATACAAATTTTAAGATTTTTTCTGTTCTAATTCTGTAAAAAATGCCCCTGGTAATTTGATAGGGATTGCATTGTATATGTAGTTTGCTTTTTGTAGTATAGTTATTTTCACAATATTGCTTCTTCCAATCTAAGAACATGGTATATCTCTCCATCTGTTTGTGTCATCTTTGATTTCTTTCATCAGTGTCCTATAGTTTTCTGAGTATAGGTCTTTTACCACCTTAGGTAGGCTTATTCCTGGGTATTTTCTTCTTTTTGTTACAATGGTAAATGGGATTGTTTCCTTAATTTCTCTTTCTGATATTTTGTTGTTAGTGTATAGGAATGCAGGCAATTTCTGTGCATTAATTTTGTATCCTGCAACTTTACCAAATTCATTGATTAACTCTAGTAGTTTTCTGGTGGCACATTTAGGATACTCTATGCGTAGTATCATGTCATCTGCAAACAGTGACAGTTTTACTTCTTCTTTTCCAATTTGTATTCTTTTTATTTCTTTTTTTTCTCTGATTGCCATGGCTAGGACTTCTAAAACTATGTGGAATAATAGTGGTGAGAGTGGGCATCCTTCTCTTGTTCCTGATCTTAGAGGAAATGCTTTCAGTTTTTCACCACTGAGAATGATATTTGCCGTTTGTCATGTATTTATTATGTCATGCTTTATTAAGTTGCAGTAGGCTCCCTCTATGCCCGCTTTCTGGAGAGTTTTTATCATAAACGGCATTGAATTTTTTCAAAAGCTTTGTCTGCCTCTATTGAGATGATTTTTATTCTTCAATTTGTTACTATGGTGTATCACATTGATTGATTTGCATATATTGAAGAATACTTGCATTCCTAGGATAAATCCTACTTGATCATGGTGTATGATCCTTTTAATGTGTTGCTGGATTCTATTTACTAGTATTTTGTTGAGGATTTTTGCATCTATATTCATCTGTGATATTGGTCAGTAATTTTCTTTTTTTGTAGTGTCTTTGTCTGGTTTTGGTATCAAGGTGATGGTGGCCTCATAGAATGCATTTGGGAGTGTTCCTCCCTCTGCTATATTTTGGAAGAGTTTAAGAAGGATAGGTATTAGTTCTTCTCTAAATGTTTGATAGAGTTCGCCTGTGAAACCATCTGGTCCTGGACTTCTATTTGTTGGAAGATTTTTAATCACACTCTCAATTTCAGTGCTTGTGATTTTTCTATTTATATTTTCTATTTCTTCCTGGTTCAGTCTCGGAAGTTTGTGCATTTCTAAGAATTTGTTCATTTCTTCCAGGTTGTCCATTTTATTGGCATATATTTGCTTGTAGTAATCCTTCATGATCCTTTGTATTTCTGCAGTGTTAGTTGTTACTTCTCCTTTTTTCATTTCTAATTTTATTGATTTGAGTCCTCTCCCCCTTTTTCTTGATGAGTCTGGCTAAAGGTTTACCGGTTTTATTTATCTTCTCAGAGAACCAGCTTTTAGTTTTACTGATCTTTGCTATTGTTTTCTTTTTTTTTTTTCTATTTCATTTATTTCTGCTCTGATCCTTATGATTTCTTTCCTTCTACTAAATTTGGGTTTTGTTTCTTTTTCTTTCTCTAGTTCCTTTAGGTGTAAAGTTAGATTGTTTACTTGAGATTTTTCTTGTTTCTTGAGGTAGATGTGTATTGCTATAAACTTCCCTCTTAGAACTGCTTTTGCTGCATCCCATAGGTTATAGATTGTAGTGTTTTCATTGGAATATGTCTCTAGGTACTTTTTGATTTCCTCTTGGTTTCTTCAGTGATCTCTTGGTTATTTAGTAACGTGTTGTTTAGCCTCTATGTTTTTGTGTTTTTTACGGTTTTTTTCACTGTAATTGATTTCTAATCTCATAGTGCTGTGGTCAGAAAAGATGCTTGATAGGATTTCTATTTTCTTAAATTTACTGAGGCTTGATTTTTGACCCAAGATGTGATCTATCCTGGAGAATGTTCCATGAACACTTGAGCAGTGTAATCACCTGTTTTTGGATGCAATGCCCTAAAGTATAAATTAAATCTCTCTGGTCTGTTGTGTCATTTAAAGATTGTATTTCCTTATTAATTTTCTGTTTTGATGATCTGCCCATTGGTGTAAGTGAGGTTTTAACATCCCCCACTATTATTGTGTTACTGTCGATTTTCTCTTTTATAGTTGTTAGCAATTGCCTTATGTATTGAGGTGCTCCTATGTTGGGTGCATATATATTTATCATTGTTACATCTTCTTCTTGGATTGATCCCTTGATCATTATGTAGTGTCCTTTCTTGTTGCTTGTAACATTCTTTATTTTGAAGTCTATATTATCTGATATGAGTATTACTACTCCAGCTTTCTTTTGATTTCCATTTGCATGGAATATCTTTTTCCATCCCTTCACTTTCAGTCTGTATGTATCCCTAGGTCTGAGTGTGTCTCTTGTGGATGGCATATATATGGGTCTTGTTTTTGTATACATTCAGTGAACCTGTGTCTTTTGGTTGGAGCTTTTAATCCATCACGTTTAAGGTAATTATCAATATGTATGCTCCTATTACCATTTTTTGAATTGTTTTGGGTTTGGTTTTGTAGGTCCTTTTCTTCTCTTGTGTTTCCTACTTAGAGAATTTCCTTTAACATTTGTTGTGGAGCTGGTTTGGTGGTTCTGAATTCTCTTAGCTTTTGCTTGTCTGTAAAGCTTTTGATTTCTCAGTCGAATCTAAATGACATGCTTGCTGGGTAGAGTAATCTTTGTTGTAGGTTCTTCCCTTTCATCACTTTAAACATATCCTGGCACTCCCTTCTCGCTTGTAGTTTCTGCTGAGAAATCAGCTCTTAACCTATGGGAGTTCCCTTGTATGTTATTTGTCATTTTTCCCTTATTGCTTTCAATAATTTTTCTTTGCCTTTAATTTTTGTCAATTAGATAACTATGTGTCTCGGTGTGTTTCTCCTTGAGTTTAATCTGCCTAGGACTCTCTGTGCTTCCAGGACTTGGGTGGCTATTTCCCTTCATATGTTAAGGAAGTTTTCGACTCTAATGTCTTCAAATATTTTCTCTGGTACTTTCTCTCTGTCTTCTCTTTCTGGGACCCCTATAATGTGAATGTTAGTGCATTTAATGTTGTCCCAGTTTTCTCTTAGGCTGTCCTCATTTCTTTTCATTCTTTTTTCTTTATTCTGTTCCATAGCAGTGAATTCCACTATTCTGTCTTCCAGGTTACTTATTCATTCTTCTGCCTCAGTTATTCTGGCATCTTCTTGATCTTTGCCTCCATTTTTTTTTCCAGGGTCCTGAATCATCTTCACTATCATTATTCTGAATTCTTTTTCTGGAAGGTTGTCTATCTCCACTTCATTTAGCTGTTTTTCTGGGGTTTTGTCTTGTTCCTTAATCTGGTGTATATTCCTCTGCCTTTTCATTTTGTCTATGTTTCTCTGAATGTGGTTTTTGTTCCACAGACTGCAGGATTTTAGTTCTTCTTGCTTATGCTGTCTGCCCTCTGGTGGATGAGGCTTTCTAAGAGGTTTGTGCAAGCTTCCTTATTGGAGGGACTAGTGGTGGGTAGAGCAGGCTGTTGCTCTTTTGTGCAGAGCTCAGTAAATCTTTAATCCACTTTTCTGCTAATGGGTGGGGCTGGTTTCCCTCCCTGCTGGTTGTTTGGCCTGAGGCGGCCCAGCCCTGAAGCCTACCCGGCTCTTTTGTGGGGCTAATGGCAGAGTCTGGGAGGGCTCACGCCAAATAGTACTTCCCAGAACTTCTGCTGTCAGTGTTCTTGTCTCCACTGTAAGCCACAGCTGCTCCCCACCTCTGCAGGAGACCCTCCAACACTAGCAGGTAGGTCTGGTTCAGTCTCCTATGACATCACTGCTCCTTCCCCTGGGTCCCGATGTGCACACTACTTTGTGTGTGCCCTCCAAGAGTGGAGTCTCTGTTTCCCCCAGTCCTGTTGAAGTCCTGCAATCAAATACTGCTAATCTTCAAAGTCTGATTTTCTAGGAATTCCTCCTCCTGTTGCTGGACCCCCAGGTTGGGAAGTCTGACATGGGGCTCAGAATCTTCACTCCAGTGGGTGGACTTCTGTGGTATAAATGTTCTCCAGTTTGTGACTCACCCACCCAGCAGTTATGGGATTTGATTTTATTGTGATTGTGCCCCTCCTACCATCTCATTGTGGCTTCTCCATTGTCTTTGGATGTGAGGTATCTTTTCTGGTGAGTTCCAGTGTCTTCGTGCTGATGATTGTTCAGCAGTTAGTTGTGATTCTGGTGCTCTCGCAAGAGGGAGTGAGCACACGTCCTTCTACTCTGCCATCTTGAACCAATCTCCATCAATGTTATTTCCTGATAGTGAATCTTTGAATTACTTTTCTTGTTTGCAATTTTCCAAATTTTTATAAAAATGAGATTCTATTCAACTGTAACCGTTTAGGTTCTGTCAGGAAAATGGAAAACTATGAATTTTAGGCAGGAAGAAGTTTAATTCTGGGTTTTGTGGCTTACACTTTCACACGTTCATTGGAGAGGCTGGAGGAGCATACATCTGGCATAGCCATTGATCTGAGGAAATCTGGCAGTAGTAGAAATCATGAGAAACTATTACTTACTCACTAAAGTAAGTGAGTCATAGGAGAAATTTCCAGAGCCACTGGAAAACCAGGTGTCAGCTCTCTGCAAAATTACCTGCCAGACAATGACAGAGAAGTTACATTGGCTTCTACTTTACCACTATTCTCCAGATCTCACAGGAGCTTGTCTCCCTGACAGATTCTAAATCTGAACTCCACTGGCAAGAGATTCTGGGAAATGTAGTTTCCAGGCTTCTATCCCTAACAAAACAGGGAGAAAAACAGAGGAAGGATTCTTTCATGCCCAAACACAAACTACCAAGTGAACAAATCAAAATAAACAAATGAAATAGTATACAGCATGCCATACTGTCCTTTTCATCTTTACAGAGATGAAAGAGTAAAAGCACAAATAGAGTGCTTTCAGAAAAGTGTATGAGGCCACTTTGAAGCACACATTTCAGCTGGGATTGATCATAATACTGACTTTATATAGTTAGTGATTCCTGTCATTAAAAAGCAGAATCCTGGGAAAATGTACACATGGAGGATGAGAATAATAACATCTCAATTTACTGAGTATTTATCATGTTGTAGGCACTTGAATGTCATTTTCATTAATCCTCGTAGCAACCTAGTAAGATGGATGTTATTAACCTCATTTCTTAGATAAGGAAAATGAATTAGAAAGAGAATATTATACTTGCCCCATATAACCTGGGTAGCTAGAGGAAATATTAAAATGAGACTGCAATTTGGTCTGATTCCTAATCAAAATTTCACATCTACTCCCCTATAGCAAATTGTCACTTGGTTTAAAAGCCTTAATTTGCAGTGGATACAATTACAATCGATAACTGAACTAAAAAACCAACCAAACAAACAAAACACCAAAAATTACAAAGCAAACAGTACCAGACTGATAGATGAAAATAAACTGGAAGAGACAAACACAGAAATAAACCTTTAGTCATAGTAGTATAAATATTGTTAGTGAGAAACTATTGGAATTACTTTTGTATATATATGTATCTGTGTGTATATCATTGCTAAGATATATTTTTCCAACAGCTCTCTATAATCTCATTCAATCTTCACAGTGACTCTGTTTATTAGTTTCCTAGGGCTGCTATAACAAAGTACTACAATCTGAGGGGCTTAAAGCCACTCACAACTCTAAAGTCTTGCAGTCTAAAATCAAGTTTTCAGCAGGGTCTTACATCCTCTGGAGGCTATAGGGAAGAATACATTCTTTGCTTTTCTCAGCTCAGGTAGTTGGCCCTCATTCCTTGATTCACAGTCCCATCACTCCAATCTCTGCTTCGGTGGTCATATTGCCTCTCCCTCTTTTCTTTGTATCAGATGTCTCTTTGCCACTCTCTTTTTTTTTTTTTTTTGAATTTTATTTTATTTTTTTATACAGCAGGTTCTTATTAGTCATCAATTTTATACACATCAGTGTATACATGTCAATCCCAATTGCCCAGTTCATCACACCACCATCCCCACCCTCCCTGCGGCTTCCCCCCTTACTGTCCATATGTTTGTTCCCTACATCTGCATCTCAACTTCTACACCACAAACCAGTTCATCTGTGCCATTTTTCTAGGTTCCACATACATGCATTAATATATGATATTTGTTTTTCTCTTTCTGACATACTTCACTCTGTATGAGTCTCTAGATCCATCCACGTCTCAACAAATGGCCCAATTTCACTCCTTTTTAGGGCTGAGTAATATTCCATTGTGTATATGTGCCACATCTTCTTTATCCATTGGTCTGTTGATGGGCATTTAGGTTGCTTCCATGACCTGGCTATTGTAAATAGTGCTGCAATGAACATTGTGGTGCATGTGTCTTTTTGAATTATGTTTTTCTCTGGGTATATGCCCAGTAGTGGGATTGCTGGATCATATGGTAATTCTAGTTTTACTTTTTTAAGGAACCTCCATACTATTCTCCATAGTGGCTGTATCAATTTATACTCCCACCAACAGTGCAAGAGGGGACACTTTTCTCCACACCCTTTCCAACATTTGCTTTGATGATGCCCATTCTAACTGGTGTGAGATGATACCTCATTGTAGTTTTGATTTGCATTTCTCTAATAATTAGTGATGTTGAGCAGATTTTCATGTGTTTCTTGGCCATCTCTATGTCTTCTTGGGAGAAATGTCTATATAGGTCTTCTGCCCATTTTAAGATTAGGTTCTGTGTTTCTTCAATATGGAGCTACATGAGCTGTTTATATATTTTGGTGATTAATCCTTTGTCTGTTGATTCATTTGCAAATATTTTCTCCCATTCTGAGGATTGTCTTTTCGTATTGTTTATGGTTTCCTTTGCTGTGCAAAAGCTTTTAATTTTCGTTAGGTCCCATATGTTTATTTTTGTTTTTATTTCCATTACTCTAGGGGGTGGATCAAAAAATATCTTGCTGTGATTTATGTCCAAGATTGTTCTAAATATGTTTTTCTCTAAGAGTTTTATAGTGTCTGGTCTTAGATTTAGGTCTGTAATCCATTTTGAGTTTATTTTTGTGTATGGTGTTAAGGAGTGCTCTAATTTCATTCTTTTACATGTAACTGTCCAGTTTTCCCAACTCCACTTATTGAAGAGACTGTCTTTTCTCCATTTTATATCCTTGCCTCCTTTGTCATAGGTTAGTTGACCAGAGGTGCATGGGTTTATCTCTGGGCTTTCTATCCTGTTCCGTTGATCTATGTTTCTGTTTTTGTGTCAGAACCATGTTGTCTTGATTACTGTAGCTTTGTAATATAGTCTGAAATCAGGGAGCCTGATTCCTTCAGCTCCGATTTTTTCCCTCAAGAATGCTTTGGCCATTCGGGGTCTTTTGTGTCTCTATACAAATTTTAAGATTTTTTGTTCTAGTTCCATAAAAAATGCCATTGGCAATTTGATAGGGATTGCATTGAATCTGTAAATTGCTTTGGGCAGTATAGTCATTTTCACAATATTGATTCTTCCAATCCAAGAACATGGTATTTCTCTCCATCTGTTGGTATCACCTTTAATTTCTTTCATCAGTGTCTTATAGTTTTCTGCATGCAGGTCGTTTTTCTCCCTAGGTAGGTTTATTCCTAGGTACTTTATTCTTTTTGTTGCAGTGGTAAATGGGAGTGTTTCCTTAATTTCTCTTTCAGATTTTTCATCATTAATGTATAGGAATGCAAGAGATGTCTGTGCATTAATTTTGTATCCTGCTACTTTACAAAATTCATTAAGTAGGTATAGTAGTTTTCTGGTGGCATTTTTAGGATTCTCTATGTATAATATCATATCATCTGCAAACAGTGACAGTTTTACTTCTTCTTTTCCAATTTGTATTATTTTATTTCATTTTCTTCTCTGATTGCCGTGGCTAGGACTTCCAAAACTATGTTGAATAATAGTGGTGAGAGTGGACATCCTTGTCTTGTTCCTGATCTTAGAGGAAATGCTTTCAGTTTTTCACCATTAAGAATGATCTTTGCTGTGGGTTTGTCTTATATGGCCTTTATTATGTTGAGGTAGCCTCCCTCTATGCCCACTTTCTGGAGAGTTTTTATCATAAATGGGTGTTCAATTTTGTCAAAAGCTTTTTCTGCATCTATTGAGATGATCATATGGTTTTTATTCTTCAATTTGTTACTATGGTGTATCACATTGATTGATTTGCATATATCGAAGAATCTTTGCATCCCTGCGATATATCCCACTTGATCATGTTGTATGATCCTTTTAACGTGCTGTTGAATTCTGTTTGCTAGTATTTTGTTGAGGATTTTTGCATCTATATTCATCAGTGATATTGGTCTGTAACTGTCTTTTTTGTAGTATCTTTGTCTGCTTTTGGTATCAGGGTGATGGTGGCCTCAGAGAATGAGTTTGGGAGTGTTCCTTCCTCTGCAATTTTTTGGAAGAGTTTGAGAAGGATGGGTGTTAGCTCTTCTCTAAATGTTTGGTAGAATTCACCTGTGAAGCCATCTGGTCCTGGACTTTTGTTTGTTGGAAGATTTTTAATCACAGTTTCAATTTTTTACTTGTGTTTGGTCTGTTCATATTTTCTTTTTCTTCCTGGTTCAGTCTTGGAAGGTTATACATTTCTAAGAATTTGTCCATTTCTTCTAGGTTGTGCATTTTATTGGCATAGAGTTGCTTCTAGTAGTCTCTTAGGATGCTTTGTATTTCTGTGGTGTCTGTTGTAACTTCTCCTTTTTCATTTCTAATTTTATTGATTTGAGTTCTCTCCCTCTTTTCCTTGTTGAGTCTGGCTAAAGGTTTATCAATTTTTTTTATCTTCTCAAAGAACCAGCTTTTAGTTTATTGACCTTTGCTATTGTTTTCTTTTTTTCTATTTCATTTATATCTGCTCTGAACTTTATGATTTCTTTCCTTCTGCTAACGTTGGGTTTCATTTATTCTTCTTTCTCTAGTTCCTTTAGGTGTAAGGTTAGATTGTTTATTTGAGATTTTTCTTGTTTCTTGAGGTAGGCTTGTATAGCTATAAACTTCCTTCTTAGAACTGCTTTTGCTGCATCCCATAGGTTTCGGATCATCGTGTTTTCATTGTCATTTTTCTCTAGGTATTTTTTGATTTCCTCTTTGATTTCTTCAGTGATCTCTTGGTTATTTAGTAACGTATTGTTTAGCCTCCATGTGTTTGTGTTTTTTCCATTTTTTTTCCTGTATTTGATTTCTAATCTCATAGCATTGTGGTTGGAAAAGATGCTTGATATGATTTCAATTTTCTTAAATTTACTTGGGTTGATTTGTGACCCAATATGTGATGTATCCTGACGAATGTTCTGTGCGCACTTGGAAAGAGAGTTTAATCTGCTGTTTTGGGATGGAATGTCCTGTAAATATCAATTAAATCTATCTGGTCTATTGTGTCATTTAAAGCTTCTGTTTCCTTATTAATTTTCTGTTTTGATGATCTGCCCATTGGTGTAAGTGTGGTTTTAACGTCCCCCAGTATTATTGTGTTACTGTTTATTTCCTATTTTATAGCTGTTAGCATTTGCCTTATGTATTGAGGTGCTCCTATGTTGGGTGCATATTTATTTATAATTGTTGTATCTTCTTCTTGGATTGATCCCTTAATCATTATGTAGTGTCCTTCCTTGTCTCTTGTAACATTCTTTATTTTAAAGTCTATTTTATCTGATATGAGTATTGCTACTCCAGCTTTCTTTTGATTTCCATTTGCATGGAATATCTTTTTCCATCCCCTCACTTTCAGTCTGTTTGTGTCCCTAAGTCTGAAGTGGGTCTCTTGTAGACAGCGTATAGATGGGTCTTGTTTTTGTATACATTCCACTAGCCTGTGTCTTTTGGTTGGAGCATTTAATCCATTCACGTTTAAGGTAATTATCGATATATATATTCCTATGACCATTTTCTTAATTGTTTTGGGTTTGTTTTTGTAGGTCCTTTTCTTCTCTTGTGTTTCCCATGTTGAGAAGTTCCTTTAGCATTTTTTGTAGAGCTGGTTTAGTGGTGCTGAATTATCTTAGCTTTTGCTTCTCTGTAAAGCTTTTGATTTCTCCGTAGAATCTGAATGAGATCCTTGCTGGGTGTAGTAATCTTAGTTGTAGGTTCTTCCCTTTCATCACTTTAAATATATCATGCCACTCCCTTCTAGCATGTAGAGGTTCTGCTGAGAAGTCAGCTCTTAACCTTATGGGAGTTCCCTTGTATATTATTTGTCATTTTTCCCTTGCTGCTTTCAATAATTTTTCATTGTCTTTAATTTTTGCCAATTGATTACTATGTGTCTAGGTGTTTTTCTCCTTGGGTTTATCCTGCATGGGACTTGCTGTGCTTCCTGGACTTGGGTGGCTATTTCCTTTCCCATGTTAGGTAAGTTTTCAACTATAATCTCTTCAAATATATTCTTGGGTCCTTTCTCTCTCTAGTCTCCTTCTGGGACTGCTATAATGCGAATCTTGTTTTGTTTAATGTTGTCCCAGAGGTCTCTTAGGCTGTCTTCATTTCTTTTCATTCTTTTTTCTTTATTCTATTCCACAGCAGTGAATTCCACCATTCTGTCTTCCAGGACAGAGGGTCCATTCTTCTGTCTCAGTTATTCTGCCTCAGTTATTCTGCTATTGATTCTTCTAATGTAGTTTTTATTTCAGTTATTTTATTGCTCATCTCTGTTTGTTTGTTCTTTAATTCTTCTAGGTCTTTTTTAAACATTTCTTTCATCTTCTTGATTTTTACCTCTATTCTTTTCCTGAGGTCCTGGATCATGTTCACTATCATTATTCTGAATTCTTTTTCTGGAAGGTTGTCTAGGTCCACTTCATTTAGTTGTTTTTCTGGGGTTGTATCTTGTTCCTTCATCTGGTACATAGCCCTCTGCCTTTTCATTTTGTCTATCTTTCTGTGAATGTGGTTTTTGCTCCACAGGCTACAAGATTGTAGTTCTTGTTGCTTCTGCTGTCTTCCCTCTCTCTTTGCCACTCACTTATAAGGACATTTGTCATTGGATTTAGGGCTCACTCAATGAATCCATGATGATCTCATCTCAACAGTCTTACTTTAATTACATCTGCCAAGACTCTTTTTCCAGATAAGGTAAAGTTCACATGTTCTAGATGGTGGACATATATTTTGGAGGACTATTCAACTCCTTATCCTCTGGAATGTAGGTACCATTATCACTATTTTATTAAGGATGAAACTGTAGCATTTCATGTTTGACATAAAAAAATATATCATAGCTTTTCTGTGTCAAAGTCAGGTTTAAATCCTGCTTTTTTCAAACTCCAAAGCTTATTACATGAAACCCCTTTTAACGGTTCTGATCACCAATCCATTTCAGTGTGTGTTGTGTTTAGATTCAGGAGGAAGTCTCCACACCTCTGACATCAGCTAGGTATGCTAAAATTCAACTCAATTCTGACACTATCTACCTGGATGTAGCATCTGATCTTGCAGGTTAAGGGCTCAGTCCTACAAGACTGCCATCTCCCAACACACTTCAGATGCCAATCACAAGTCCATGTTGTTAACTGTGCTTCTCACTGACCTAGTATAGATTGGAGGTTGTAATGAACTCCTCCTTGTGTTTGATTAATTTGCTAGAGCAACTCACAGAACTCAGAGAAACATTTTACCTACTAGATTACTGGTTTATTGTAAAAGGATATAACTCAGGAAGAGCCAGATGAAAGAGTTTCATAAGGCAAGGTTTGTGGAAAGAGTCATGGAGTTTTCATGTCCTCTGCAGAAGGACCACTCTCTCTGTATCTGTGTGTATTCACCAAACCAGAAGCTCTCTAAACTCTGTCCTTTTGAGTTTTTTATGGAGGCTTCATTGCATAGGCATGATTGATTAATTCATTGGCCATTGATGATTGATTTAACCTCTAGCCCCTTTCCCCTCCTTGTAAGTCAGGGAGTGGGGGAGGTAGGACTGAAAGTCCCTGTCTCCGGTGATAAGGATGCCTTCTACCCTCTTTTTCAAGGAAGGGTACCCTTCACATGAGAGATTTATCTCTTGTTTCAGGAGGAAAAAAGGAGAGTCAGAGTGTCCTTCTTATGCTGGCTTTTTCTCAAGTACCTTTATTTCAAAATAATCAATATGCAAAAGTAGCATACTTGGGATGATATATTCTAAACCCCTATAGCCACAATACAAAATTATTATTTTCCTAAACAGAAGAAAGCTTAAAATGTACTGTTTACCTTATTCACTTGAGTAAATAGAATTTTATTATTATTTGGTTGTTTTTTCTTTGACTATGTATCCTCTGAAATTTTGTAATCCTGAGTGATTCTTTTCTTTTGTAATTCACATTTAAATCTAGATGCTTATTTCCAAAACACTGATATTCAAAGGAGCCATTCTGAAAGACTGATTCTGTCTTTGTTTAAAAGTCTTTCTTCAACAATTTTGGTTTAACGGATAGAAAAATATATGAACTGGAAAAAGAAGGGGAAAAAATGGAGCAGGGAAAGAAACACAGTGTTAATAGTGGTCAGCAAATTAAAGCTTGTTATATGATAATTACATGAAATGCAGTCAGCAAATTACATTCCAAAAAGAATGTAATTTTAGGTATGTTATCAACATATCAGTAACTGGATGATGGGTACAAAAATATTGTACTGTGTAATCAACAAAGCAAAGCATTTTTCTTGTCATTTTTTAAAAACTCCACATTTTCACAAGACTTTAGGATATAAGAAAGCTTCCCAAAGATGAGAGAAATCTACCCCATTCTTGTCCCTACCCCCACTTTTCCCATAAATGTGTTTCCATTTACAATTAATATACCAGGTATAATAAATCTCATGCCACAAACCAATTGTACAAATAAAATTATTTCCCCCATAATAAAATTAATTTCTATTTTAAACCCCAATTCCAGCAGGATTTGAAAATTTAGGTTTGGCCAATTCAAGGACTCAGTGATTTGGGAGTTCTGCCACTTGACTTACCCTGCGTTTTATTCGAAAGCCTCTTGGGAGCTATTTGATTGCTAAGGTATTGGATAGGAAGATATCTACCTGGCCCTCAGTCACTGTTCCCTTCTCCATGCTGAAATAAGCACTATTTCTTTAATAAACATTTTGTCCATCCATGTACATAACAGACAACCTAAGTTCCATCTGTTGTTTGGTCACTTATCTATAGCTACATCCTTGACCACTGGCTTCTCAACTCTGGCTCTCTCTCAAGTATGGCTTTTCTTGGGCATTCAGGTAGCACATCACTATTTTCACACTCCATTGGAGTTCAGGGATTGCTGATATGTCACAGACCCATTTCCTATGTATCTAATGTGGCCATCTCTCTTTTCTTGCTCTTAAAACATGCTGTTCATGCAGGTATTGTGTGGAACTGGCTATCTTCCTGGTTCTCCCAGGATGTCCCCTGCTCTTACAGCCTCTGAAACTACATGGAGTTCCTGTCATCCCTCTCAATGTCTCACCCTACTGTGGTTGGAAGGCAGGCACAGGGTCCATTCTCTGATTATTTTTACTCCCATAGTTAACCTAACAAATGTTTATCTACCATGGGCCAGATAGTCTTTGATATCTGTTATGAAGGGCAAAAATATAATGTTCTGAATCCTGTAGGATTTAGGAAGGTGAATCCCAGTGGTTCAAATTTGTGCATTTCAAATTATTTTTTCCACTAAACACTATTGTCATGCCATTAGTTTCAAAAATCCAAAACCTTTGTCAAAACTCATTGGACTACACATTTAAAAAGAGGATGCTATATTTTATGTAAATAATACCTCAATAAAGTTAACTTTAAAAAGACAACAAACACTCAAATTTAGTAAATAAATCTCCATATTTATTAGTTATTTTTCTCTCAGGCAATTAGTAGAGAATACCCTTACCACTGCCTTATTTGTGGAATGTAATATTTGAGATAAGAGGATGCAGGAGAAGAGAAATCTCAAAATAATATCTTATGCTATAATATTAATAACAGTAATAATAGTGGGATGAAAACTAAACTCATAGGTTTCTACTGTGTGCCAGAAAACAGTTTCTATCAGTTAATCTTCACTATAATTCCATCAAATAGGTGTATGATTGGCTAGGTTTAGAAGATTAAGAGGGTATGTAAAATCATTAAGCTTTTTTGTGGTGAGGAATGATTTAAAAGCAGACAGTCTAACTTCTGAGTCTTTACTCTTAACCACTACTCTATACCAATATTTAAAGCTAATTTTTCTGGTCAAAGCTACAATGATAATGCAAATGAAAATAACGATGATGAAAACATGATGATATTGTCAATTTTTAACATTGATGCCCCTCATTCTTAGTGTCTAATGTGCATTTTATCCAATTATTGCTCACAAAACTCTTCTGACAATGTTATTGTTATTATCTCAATATTTAAAATGAGAAAACTGAGGCTCAGGGAAGATAAAAAACACACTTGAAATATACAGCTGAAAAGTATTACAAGTTAGATAGGAATCTAGGTTTGATTGGCATCAGAGCTCACTCAACCACTTTGTTGTAATTCTCTCAATAGCTTGTTTTTCCTCTCTCTTTTTGAAATAAGCACATATTTCTAGTGTTATCATGTTTGGATCCCCATACTGAATAACTTAACAATATTCCATTATTGTTTTTCATTTGTGATTGTTAACTAAATAATAAGTGTCACTGCTTTTTCAAGAAAAATACATGCTGTCATCTTGTATAAAGATGGGGGCTGAGAAAACGGGAAAAAAATAAAACTCAGCCCTTTCTGAACTCTGGTTTGTATCACTGTATTCAACTCCATATGCATGTTCATCTATCCATCTCTACCTCATACCTATCTCTATCAGTAGAGCTGTTCAACGTCTGTATAATTGTGTTGTGTTAAGACGCATGAAGATTGAAGGAGAAGCAAGTAGAGAAAAGTGATCACTTTTATAGCTCTCTTTTTTCTTCCTTACTACCAGTTGATAAGTAATGTTTTATAAATACTTCTGGAATCCACAAATGCACATAAACTCACAAGCAATTATTTGCTAGTCTCCCACGGGTTCTTAGTCCTTAGTGTGAAAACACATTGCTCTACAAATTCAAGAGTCTCAGGGAAAAAGGGAAATGTGAGGCTTATGAAATAACTCCAGTCATGCTGTTCAGACCCTTGCAGGGAATCCATGCTGGTAGCAAAGAAATGTTGGCCAGTGTTTGAAGGTCATAAGAATGTCAGGTAAACAGGAGCCAACAACTGGATCTTTGGGTTGGACATGTATATTTGGGACTAAGAAATTAGAAAGCCCTTGAGGGTAGAATAGGGGAAAAAAAGGAAAGCCTGAGAAATCCAAGTTGAGCTTCGATGCTCTTCAGGCAGGCATGAAGCTAGAGGCAGTAGCAAAGCTTAATTTAAAAGTTGTATTTTCAGAGTTATTTTCTTTAATACTGCTTAACACTATAATTTTATTAGCCACTGGACAGAGACAAAGATGAGTTCAGCAGCTCAGTGTAAACTGAACATGTTTTAGCAACTCCCATGAAAAGTCACCACATTGTAATGACATGCTGCCCCATACATCATCAGAGAGAAAACTAGTTTTGTTTTAGGAAGAAAATCATGCTCACCCAAGAATATTTCGTATGTACCTATTATTAGAAAGATCTCTATAGCCTCAAGGCTAAGATCCTTTTAACCCTCCAGTAGTGTTCTAAAAATTTGTAACCCTGAAAATGTTTCAACAATTTAACTTTACTTCAAAATTTGAAAACCTACAGGGATAAATGGTTTTTCCAGGGGATGCTATTAGTATAAAAATATGTCCAGTATATAAAGAGCATATGCCCACATGTTTAAGTTAACATTATTTATTTTACATAAGTTTTATATATGAAAAACAAATTCCATTCCAGAACCCAAGTGAAGCAGTGATTTGGAAAGGGGAATTTTTTAATAAATTCAAATTAAAGGTTTATCAGAGTCATTACGCTTTTTCTACTTTATCAGGCTACAGCATTGTGAAAGGAAACTATTAGGATACAGTAACTGTAAGAGTAACCAGGAGAAGTGGTTGGGGGAGTCTGAGAAATAGTGAGAAGGTGGTAAGCTCCTGTTTCTATTTACTAAGTAAACCTTTGACTGCCCAGTAGGTCCATGTATTTGACCAATAGCAGCTAGGATATATGGTTGGAACATTTAGATGAAACTGCATCAGTTCAGCATTTTTGCAACTACCAATCAAGCCATCAGATTCAACAGTGCATCCTATATGCCATTGCACAGGTGTATGTCAGTGATAAAAAAAATGCTGATAACATGACTTACCTAGGTTATGGAACATTAAACTTATGAGACCCTAGAGGCCGGGAAACAAACTGCACTTTATTGCTCTCTCTTGAAAGGTTTTCCTTATTTATACCTTTCTTTTCTTGCAGAATGGGGAAAAAAAAAGTGAAAGTCAACAGTCAACCAGAATGGCTTCAGGTCTGTGGAACCCCCATACCTCCTTTAAGCCTTTATAAATAAAAACATAATATGGGTAGTTCTCAAATAAAAATAGCACTTCAATTAATACTCATGAAGAAAATAGAAATATGTACCCCCATCAAATTATTGTCCTAAATTTAAGTGGCATTTTCTTCTCTGTGGAATTGCCTTTAATCATCTAATGAAAATATAGCAAATGGCATCTGGTTGCCACAGCAACATTTTTTTTTCTTACATATAGTTAGACAATTTGTTTTTCATTTTCTTGGCTTTGTTTTAATAGGATAAAAGTCTCTCTAATAAGTGCGATTTTGCAATTTCACTATCCCAGTTTCTGGGTTTGCTTCATTATAATGAATAAATTTGAAAAATGATATACATCCCAATAATGGAATATGTTCATACTTAATTACTTGGTGGTGTTATTTTGAAGACATAATGCTGCTGACAAATATAGTGGTTTCCTGCTTCATGAGGTAATTAATAGTGCTGTTTATTGTTCTATAAGTTTTCTCTTTTGTCAGACATAATTCGTTAAGTAAATTAGATGCTAAAATGCATTTGGACTTAACAGATACCAAATAATAAAGTATTAACAAGGATTTAATGATACAGAAATAGCTCTGGGAAAAAATAGTACTCTGATGCAAATAGTTGCCATGGTGAGAGCTTGAAATCACTGTGTGATTTTTTAAAAAAATATATTTTAAGAACATGTGAATTTTACTAACATTGAAAAAAACCTAGACTACACTAGATTAAAAAAAAACACTTAGATTTATTTTTCAAAGTTTTCATGTTTCTATTTCATATCAACCATATGAATATTGACTTGCAGAAATGTTTACTTACACATATGATAACTATATCAAATGGTACAAAGCAATTCATGTGTTGCTTGGGGGATTGGACTAAATGAACGTTGTATCATTACCAAAATCAAGGCTCTATGACATATAAATATATAATTATATTGATATGATTATATGATTTAATAGATCACAAGCAGGAAAATTAACAGTGTCAAAATCAAGATTAATCATTAGAAATACCTAGAGAAATTATAAAACATAATTAAAAGTTTATCAAAATACTCAGTGTCAAAAATACAGTAGACACTCAAGAATTTGTTACATGAGAAAATAAATGATCTAATAATGCCATTTACCAATCTTCATTCCATAATATATGTTGAATCCCTGCAATGTGTAAGTTTTTAGTAATATTTCCCTTCAATATGTAAAGTTTAAAATAGTAGAAGATATATTATCTAAACCTAATGAGTTACCGGAGGGGATACAAATCCTAGTGTTAAAAAGCAACCATTACCAATAAAGAATAATAATAGACAATGGATGGCCACCCATTACTTTCACAATGCAAGGCAATACTTCCTAAATCAAATGGAAACTTTGGAAAAAGTCATCTAAGAATACTGCCTTATATAGAGGAATGATTCAATGACTATGTCAAATGGGTCAAATTAAAATAAGTCCATGGATATGCTCTCATATACTGGCACTTAGAAGGTCCTGCATTTTAACTTTTTTAAAGAATCTACAGATGGGAGAAAACTCTACCTCCACACTCTTTCACATTTATTTATAAACTATTCTCTGTTTTCACTGACTAATAGATTGCTCTCAAATAATCTTGAATTACTAGTGATTGGTTCAGATACAAACAGACACACACACACAGTTTAGCTAATCTTTTAAGTAATAATGTTATTTGGTTAACATTTTCTTACTGTTTAAAATTTACCTATCACATTCTTGTCAATTCATTCATTTGATATCTATAGCAATCCTGAAAAATATCATAATTTCAATTTTACAGATTGAGACTAAGAAGCAAAGTAGTTAAGTGTCTGAACCAAGGTAACTAAGGACTCAAACACAGGTCTTTTGATTAGAGACCCCACATGCTTGCAAATCTAGCCTTTTTTTCATGTCACATAGGTTCACATACTGTATTTTATGATTTGAACTCTAAAATGGGGAGAGGTTTGCTTTAAATTTACATATAAAATCCAGTGACCACACAAGGTGACCTGAAGAATTGGTGAAACAGTTCTTGCAGGTAGCTGGGCAGATAATTTTTTTCCAAGTAGAAGAAATGCAAAAACCCTGGGAAACAAGAAGAAACAGAGCACTGTGAAATGGACTGCTTCTGAGTTTTAGGAGAATGAATCAGACAGGTTATTGTGGGAGAGGCAGATTTTGTAGAACATCATATGCTGTGTATTCAAGTTTAATCTAAGTGAGGTGAAAAGACAATGGGGTGTTTTGAGCAGAAGTATGTCATCTGACATGTTTTAAAAGATTCACTCTGCCTGCTGTGTTAAAGAAATTAAACAAATAATTCATTTGAGAGATGAAAGAGGCTTGAATAATGAGGATAGGGTGGAAGATGTGAAAAGGGTCTGGAATCTAAGTATGTCATAAAGGTAGAGATGGTAGGGTTTATTGATTCATAAAATGTAGGATACTTGAGTAAAAGAAGAATCAAGAATAAGTCCAAGATATCTGGCCTGAGCAAATACAAAAATTGGCTATTTATTGAGACAAAAAAGAGGGTGGCAGAGGCAGATTGTGATGGGATTGAGGGCAGATTGGGGGCTTAGTTTTTAACATGTTAAGTGTGAAACACAGGTTATATATCAAAGTGGACAGTTGAGCAGGTAGCTAGATATTTGAATCTGAAGTTCAGGGAACAAGTCAGAGCTGGAAATGTAAATTTGGGTTTGTCAGTATATTGATGGCATATAAAACTATGAGATTAGATAAAATTGCCAAGGAAATAAATTTTGATTTTAAAAAATGAGAAAAAAGTTCAAGGATTAAGCCTTAGAGAGATTTGGGAGATGATGATGAATAAAGGTTTGTGACAAGGAGAAGTCATTAATAGAAAATCCTGGGGAATGTATTGCCTTGGAAATCTAGTGAAGAAACTATTTCATGGGGGGAGTGATCAAGTATGTCAAATGCTACTGACAGATAAAGTAGGGAAAGAGCTGAGAACTGATCATTGGATTGACATTCAAGGACATCACTAGAGACCTTGAAAATAACAGTTTGTTTAAAGTGGGCATTAAAATCTGACTGGACTGGCTTCAGAAAATAGTGAGAGGACAAAAACTTTCAGACAACACGTATAGAAAAAACTTTTGAGTTTTGTTCTAAGAGGAAGGCAATAAATGAAGTTGATGGTGATGACGGTAAGTAAAATCAAGAGGTTTTATAGATATGAAAGGTATTGCAGTTGAGCATATTTGTATCACCATAATAAAGATTGAATTGAATGAGAAAATTGATGCTGTAGAATAAAGAGAGAGAGAAATTAATAATGCAACACCCACTCACATAAGAGTTTCGCCTATGACACAACCATACAAATTACTACTTAAAGTTTCCAAATACACTGAGTTTTTTCACATTTTAACATTGTTCACTCCCAGTGTATTTTTTTTTCCTGTATTTTTTTTTCACTTGGTAAACACATATCTACATTTCAAGACTTAGACTAAGCATACTCTCATTTTTGTGTGCCAAGTGTCTTCAATATGCTCAATAACTCCCTATGTGTATTTCTATTAATAGTACTTATAATACTTTATTGTATTGTTTACATATTTATCTCCCTCTATGAAACAATACGCTCTTGAGAGAGAATCTTAACCATCTTAATTTTCTCCCTACTCCGTCAGACTACATTAAGCATAGTAGGTGTAGAACAAATATACTTTGATTAGATGAACTGAGACATAAATCTATGAATTGATTATTAAATAAATAAAATTCTCAAACCTCATAAACTTATAATCACAATAAATATATATTTACCCACTAAATTGCTGTAATATTGAGAGACATTTTTTGGTATCATAGAGATAAGATTTTAGTTACATATGTTTAAAAAGACAGAAATTTAATAAACAAGTGTGCATGATTTAATCAATACATAGATATCAGATAAATTTGTACTAATTACTGGTATTTCAAGTTCAAGTTCACATCATCTTCCCATTTATGATTTTCTAAACCATCCTAGACTACAGTGATCTCTTTCTCCTCCAAACTTGGCAAGTACTTATAGTCTGTTTTACTCACTTGACTATTAATTATGTACTGCCTTGTGATCTTTCTTATACTGTTATATTAAATAAATTGAATTAGTTTTTTCCCTTTAGCATTTTGCATGGTTGTTCTGTGTATCCTAACCCAATTATAATATCATAGAGAATTTTAATTTATGAATCCTGTCGGCATATACTTATTGAATGCTTGTGCTATGCCAGGAACACTTCCAGGTATTGAGATAAATTTTATAAAAACAAACAAACAAAAAAATGAACTTTTCCAAGAGTTACATCCAACAGGAGATTAATGCAATAAATATACATAGCAAATGCTAAGAAAATCCAGGGGACTCATCCAAGGAAACCTCACACAAAAGGTAGGACATTTTTGTCTTAAAGGACAAGATAAAATTTTTTCAGTTGAAGAATGAAAATAAGACCATTCTTGGACAAGAGAATAGAATATACAACATGAGTGGATATTTGAGTAACTAGTAATATTTTAATATGACTAGAGCAATGTAACATTAAGCTGATTTTATTTTAATTCTCAATTTAAATTAGGTTCAATTTATCAATCCACCACCACCATTCAGCTACCTCTGCCATGACACACACAAAATAGAAAATTGTAGTTAGTTGAACTAGTTTGAGAGAAATACTTGACCTTTTAAGTAATATTCTGAAAGATTTTCTCTCACTCATAAGCTAAAATCATCACATTAGCATATTAAAATCTGATATTAAAGGATTTAACTGATGGAGTTCTCCCTTGTCTTGAGAAGAGAACCTCTTCTTTGTTGGAGTAAAGAAGAAATAATATATGCAATAGGGGAAAGAATCAGAAAACCCCACTCCTTTTTCAAGCCCAAGGCATTTGAATGAAAATTTTAAAAGTAAGTAGGTAAAGCTGTCAAAATTCAACTACTGATTTCTGCTCTCTGGACATCTATTTGGAGGATATGGATAAGTACACAAGCTAGTTAAGCATTTTCAGGCAAGACGTTGTGATGGAAGTTAATTACAAAGGTTTGAAGATAGAGGTGGTTAGCTTCTGTGGCTTAGAAGTGAATTATCAGACCACTGGACTGCATAGCTAACTTGGCCAGGACCTGGAAGCCTGTAGACCCTCCGTGGTCAGGTGAAATGGGAAGAGAAAGCTAGGGAGAACTAACTAGCCACGAGAGATTAGATGACAAGCCATCCCAGCCACAAATGCCAATAGAACAAGGAACACACAGGTGGACATGGAATCAAGCATCAGAGATCCCAGGGGTAACAAAGGATTCCTTTTATTTATTTTTTCTTCTCTGATTGGTGTGGCAGGACTTCCAAAACTATGTTGAACAAAAGTGGCATAGAGTGGACATCCTTGTCTTGTTCCTGATCTTAGAGGAAATGTTTTCAGTTTTTCACCATTGAGAATGTTGTTTGCTGTGTGTTTGTCATATATGACCTTTATTATGTTGAGGTAGGTTCTCTCTGTCCACTTTCTGGAGAGTTTTTATCATAAATGGGTGTTGAATTTTGTCAAAAGCTTTCTCTGCATCTATTGAGATGATCATATGGTTTTTCTTCTTCAATTTGTTAATATGGTTTATCACATTGATTGATTTGTGTATATTGAAGAATCCTTGCATCCCTGGGATAAATCCCACTTGATCATGGTGTCCGTTCCTTTTAATGTGTTGTTGGATTCTGTTTGCTAGTATTTTGCTGAAGATTTTTGCATCTGTGTTCATCAGTGATATTGGCCTGTGTTATCTTTGTCTGGTTTTGGTATCAGGGTGATGGTTGCCTCCTAGAATGAGCTTGAGGGTTTCTCTCCCTCTGGAATTTTTGAAAGAGTTTGAGAAGGATAGGTGTTAGCTATTCTTTAAATGTTTGATAGAATTCACCTGCGAAGCCATCTGGTCCAGGACTTTTGTTTGCTGATACAGTGTATTTCTAAGTGGTCACATAACTAAGGATTCTCAATGAGGGGTTAATCACCTACTAAAAATATCAAGCTAGCACAGACTCTAAAGAAGAGAGAATTTTATGTTATTACATTAAATGGCATTATTGTAGGTAAGATTGTTCATATTTATTTATTTGTTCTTTTTTCATTTTTATTTTTGTCCAGCACCTAGTCCTGGAAATTCATATAACACGGGCTCCATAAATGTTCATTAACAAAGCCATCACCTCACAAATTTATTTTTTTCTTTCTGATAAGAACATTTAAGTTTTATTCTCTTAGCAAAATTCAATTATACAATACAGTGTTATCAGCTATAGTCACCATGTGTTTCATTAGATCCTCAGGCCGTATTCATCTTATAGCTGAAAGTTTGTACCATTTAACCAACCTCTCCCTATTTCCCCACCCACTGTCCCTGGAAACCACTTTTCTACTCTCCATTTCTATGAGTTTTTCTTTTTTTGATTCCACATATAAGTTATACCATGCAATATTTGTCTTACTCTGACTTATTTCACTTAGCATAATGCCCTCAAGATCCACCCATGTTGTCAAAAATTTCCTTCTATCTCATGGCTGGAAATATTTCATAATATACCAAAGGCATGAACTGTTGAGGAATACACGTCTGGAAACAAACAAAAGGTCTTATCGCTTTTAGTGTATGCGTTTTTCTATATGTGAGTTTGCTAACAAGAGCAGAACTAATAGTTGTTGCTGTTTTAATTTGTGTTTGTTTTAATTGTGACTGTTGCTTTGTCATTCCGGTGGTCATTCCATCTTCCACACAGTTTGTTCCACAAGGACGGCTCTTGAAGTTGAACTTTCCCTGGTATTGTTTTGTGTGGAGTGTAATGCTGCTTTTTCCTTCAAATGGAAAAGAAAAACAAAATTTTCCCCTTTGATTGAAAAAAAAATTTGTTGTACTTGAAAAAGGAGTGAAACAATTTCATTCTTGTCTTAGTTTAGACTGCTATAACAAAAATAACATAGACTTGGAGGCTTAAACAACAAAAATTCATTCTCACAGTTCTAGAGGTTGGAAAGTCCAAAATCAAGGCACTGGCAGATTTGGCCTCTGGTGAAGACCAGATTCCTTGTTCGTAGATGGTCATCTCACTGTGCCCTCACATGAAGGAAGGGGTGAGAGAGCTCTGTGGGGTCCCTCTTATAAGAGCACTAATCCCATTCATGAGAGTTGCCCTCATGACCCAACCCTCTCCCAAAAGCCTCACCTCTGAATGCCATCACATTGAGGAATAGGTTTCAATACATGAATTTTAAGGGGCACAAACATTTGGCATATGGCAATTTTGAAACCCAGATAAGCTAAAAACAAGTATCTTGTTAGCATGGCCCTCCATAAACACTCACCTATTCCCCTGATATACTCCAATGTTATAGAATCTGGGCTTTTCCAAAAATAAGAAATATATTTTTGACTTGACCAAGAAATTAAAAGTCTCTTACTAAAAGCATTCATTTTTTGAAATGATAATTTGTACAACTTCCTGCTTATCACTCACTTATACTACCAATTTATTTGTTGTTGTTGTTATTCCCTTTGTTAACAAAAATACACTCCTCATAACATTCCTTTTAAAAAACAATTACGGTAAGCCAACACGGATACATGCTACATTCGGGTACAAAATACTAAATGCTGTATCCCTTATGATCTATAACACTGGAGACAAATTAATAAACATAAACGTATTTGTGATTTTAATCATAGCTGTGATTTTCATTGTCGTTTTCAGTTCTCAGAAGTGGTGGAGTTCTGCAATGGTATAGTTCCCCACCCCAACCTCCCAGAATAAGATATATATTACAGTAAGAAAATGATGTTCATTGGAATGAGGGAGAATTAAATATAATAGTAAGATTCAAGCTGGATGATGAATATACTTAAACACTTTTTCTTTGTTTGAATTTAATTGCTTTTAATTACACTCTGCCTTGCTTTATTGATCAGTGGTCCTTTGAAGTGATACTTGAAAAGAGAATTCTGAATTATTCTTTCAAGAATATCCTGATGCATATATCAACCTCGGTGAATTTGGACTTTTTTCTCTCTCTTAGAATAATAGATGTCTCACTACATTGGAAATTCAATTAAATGACATGTTAAATGCATACTGTAACTAACTGAATTCATCATGGTGTCTGATTTTTGTGGGTATCAAATAGCAAAATGAATCAAAAGTTGTAGAACAAAGGTGACATTTTTCAAAGTCTTTCCAGATGTTTCTACTTTCTTTTTGTGCTCAATTTTCACTTCAAGTTCTGATAAAAGTGCCTTATAGTTAGCTGCCTTGTTGAAAGTTTCTTGTCTTGGCACCTATTGCTCTTAAGACCATGTTTCTTTTTAAGGATAAAGATACACAATTTAATACTTGCAGTAGCATGAGAGTTGGAGCCCTTGTGATGACTTTGGATAAGAGATTAGTCTTTGTCAAAATGTCTCCACTGTCTGAGCCTCTACATTGTAGGGGGGGGACTCCTCTTAGTCTTTAGGTCCAAGAGCCATTACATGACAGTCCATTTAATGAAAGATCACATCTTCTTCTACAACTTAACTGAGTCATAGGTATTAAACCTATATGGAATAAAATAAGTAAAAACTAAATTATCCTTTTAGTTAGTCCATTGATAGTGTCTTAATCACTGCTATATAACATACTTTTTTGCAAGTTTGGGAAGGATACAGAAAACATGTTCATGATAGAATATTTAGGAAATGCAGAAAACTAAAATTGAAGGACTTTTTTTCTTTATTAAATGTAATTCTCCCTCTTAGTGGTAATGTCTATAAACTAAATTGTTTGCATATGTCTTATTTATTAATGAGCAAATTTTACAATATGATATTAATATCACATTATAATCCTATACTTTAATTCTTTTATTTTTACCTAATACATAAAGAATATTTTCCTATGTCATTGAATAGTCTCATACAACATAATATTTAATAGCTATACAGTATTACATGGTATGGTTTTATGATAATTTATTAAATCTTCTATAGGTATGCATTCAATTGTTTCAATTTTTTCAGTGAATTAAATTCTTTAATAAACATTCTTATGGAGAAAATTTTCTGTCTTTCTAATTATTTCTTTAGAATGAATCCCTAACAGATGACTCTCTGAGACAAAGTATAGTGAATCCTTTTAAGACGTCCAATGCATTTTGCTAAACTATCCTCAAAAAGTATATTTTTCCAATATATACTCCCAGTAGAAAAATTTGAGAGTATCAACTACTCAAAACCCTCACAATGTTGTATGAAATTTTGAAAATTTATACATTATTAGTGGAAAATATTATCCTTATTTCCTTGACTGCTAGGGAAGTTGAATATATCTTGGCTAAAAAGTAGTTCTTATTCTCTGTGATTTGGGACAATTGAGAAATATACCATGAGCAAATTTTATAGGTGAGAAATGGAGCCTGAGGAGTGATACAAGGCAAGGAGAGTGGAAATGTCCTGAAATTATAATTTTCTAATATTTTTGTATGGAAATCTTTTGTCAACAACAGCAAAAATGTATGAAGAAGCATAAATCAATGGTGGTTCTGTTTGAAGTCTAAGTGATGATTCTGCAGTACCTTCCAGCACCATCGTTTCTGTTCTGCATCCCCCATCCCTGAGGAGGTTCTGGAGATATCCCTGTAAAGCCCTCTCCTATGGATCAGCTGTTTTCCATGGCTGAGACACTCACACCTAATTCCTGTGTGGGGCAGCAGAGGAGGAAAAAGCTTTTCAATCAAAACTCTTTCCTGAGGAAGAAAGTAACTTTCAAATCAAAAACCAACGACTCTGGACTTCCCTGGGGGTGCAGTGGTTAAGAATCTGCCTGCCAATGCAGGGGACATGGGTTAGAGCCCTGGTCCAGGAAGATTACACATGCCACGGAGCAATTAAGCCCGTGCGCCACAACTACTGAAGCTCGTGCACCTACAGCCTGTGCTCTACAAGAGAAGCAACCACAATGAGAAGCCCCCACACTGCAACGAAGAGTAGTCCCTGCTTCCTGCAACTGAAGAAAGCCCACGTGCAGCAACAAAGACCCCAAACAGCCAAAAATAAAAATAAATAAAATAAATTTATAAAAAAAAAAACCCAACGACTCTGATGTTAGCATCTACACATGGCTGAAAGTACAGCCTTGGGAACATTTTTGCTGTAGTTTTTGAGAGGCTCCATTTTCTTCTTTAATATTTTTAAGTTTTTAATAATGAAATAGCAATGAGAAAATTGAGTTGTAAGGAAAACTCATCAAGTAGGAATTAAAGCAGTCAGATATTCCAAACAGTTAGGGAAATTAACCCACTGACCTGTCTTATTCAAACATGAACTTTGCCAAATTAGCACTGTCTCTTGAGAATGTGTCATCAGAGATCATTTCAGGAGACACTGATCATATGACATAAGCAGAGAGAACTGTGTGTGTTTGCTTGGTTAAACCAGAGGCAAATCCCAGGGGTCTATGGGTCACATCTAAACCCACAGCCTAGTTCATGCAACCAAGTATTTGGTGGTGCAGTGTTTATGTGAAAATTAGTTCACACTACTCTAACAGATTTCACAGAAAAAAAGATAGATTTCTGACTTCTTTTTTAAAAAATTGATAATCAACTGGCTTGAATTTCCATGTAGCAAGCATCAGTTGTTGCTGAGAAGGGTCTCTCATCTTTAGACAGGGCATGCCTTTCCAGTTACCACAATCCCTACTACAATCTACTGCCTCCCTGACACTGAGACATAATGTCAATTGCCATTTTTCATTTTACCCACGACTGATTTTACTTCCTTTATATTACTTCTCAGACCTTCTAGGCATCTGAGTTTATGATTCCAGGCAAATATTATTAGATCATTTACATGAATCTGGAAGGAAAATAATACAGAGTGCCCCCAAACTTGAAATGATGTTTTTTGAGAATGTACCAAGACATAGGAACATTTTTCATGTATTCATTAATTAATTCATTTACTCTCTTATTTATTCATTCAATATTTATTGAAAACCAACTACATACCTGGGATTGTGCTGGTTGTTAGATAATTCAGTAAACAAGATGGCTATTGTTCTTCAAGCAGAGAAAAAAAATTACAAACTTGAAATCATATATAAAGAAAAACACAGGATACTATGAAATCATGTAAGGGAGGACATGGATCTTTTAAAATAGGGAAGCAAGTCATTCAAGTACAAACAAGATAGCCAAATTATAATCATGTGACTAAAACATGATTGATGAAAAAGAGCTGTAACAAGATAAATTATAGTAATAGATCTGAAAAATAAGAGCTGCATTGCTATAAAAAGAGACCATTTTACTGGAGACCAAAAAAGATACTGTAGAACCAGAACTGAAGTAGAATATGTAATAATATATTCTATATAGTCTGTATATTCAATATATAATGGAAGTGCATATATATGCATATGTATATATACGTGTACCTATGTATACACAATTATTATTTGGCAGGCACTGGATTAAATTCTATGATATGCATCATCTCACTTAATTCTTTTAAGAAACTTATGAGGTAGGCAGCATTATTATTCATGTCTTAGAGGTGAGTCCATTGAGGTTCAGAAAAGATAAACTTTTTTCAGCTGCACTGCACAGCATGCGGGATCTTAGTTCCCAACCAGGGATAGAACCCGTGCCTCTGCAGTTGAAGTGCAGATTTTTAACCCCTGGACTCCCAGGGAAGTCCTTAGAAAAGTTAATCTTACCCAAAGTTATATAGTAAATGGCAGGGCCAGTTCTCAAACACAAATTCTCTGATTCTAAAATATAAAAATAAAACAACTCAGTTTTCCATGACCTAGAAGGAATGTCCCTCAAGATCAGCTAGATGGCTTTGTTTAAAATCCAGACCCATCAATCAATCTTGTACCTAATTATTTGCATGCTCATGTAGCCTTATCCCAGAGAATGTGGTGCCCTAGATAGTAGACATACATTCCTGTTCATGAGAAAAACACATAGCATTGTAAATTCCAGGATTGACAGTTATTTATTTAATCACTCTTATTTTTTCTTGGCTACATGAGTCAAAACCCCAGAGTTTAATCAACTCTGCATGGGTTGAACCACAGAGCTTTGGGGTTTGCAAAGTTTGAAAGTATTGAACTTATACTGAGTTTAGCAACAAGTTAGAGTCAAACTTTAAGTTCAACACGTGAAGAGATGGGAATCAAAGTACCATTTAATTACATACATATATATAAACACCATATCTTCTTTAACCATTTATCTGTTGAAGGATACTGAGTAGTTTCCATATATTGGTTACTTTATTTTTTTATTTTTATTTTTTATAGAAAGAAGATATTTTATTATTTCTCTCTTTTTTTTTAACATCTTTATTGGGGTATAATTGCTTTACAATGGTGTGTTAGTTTCTGCTTTATAACAAAGTAAATCAGTTATACATATGTTCCCATATCTCTTCCCTCTTGCATCTCCCTCCCTCCCACCCTCCCTATCCCACCCCTCCAGGCGGTCACAAAGCACTGAGCTGATATCCCTCTGCTATGCGGCTGCTTCCCACTAGCTATCTACCTTATGTTTGTTAGTGTATACATGTCCATGCCTCTCTCTCGCTTTGTCACAGCTCACCCTTCCCCCTCCCCATATCCTCAAGTCCGTTCTCCAGCAGGTCTGTGTCTTTATTCCTGTCTTACCCCAGGTTCTTCATGACATTTTTTTTTCTTAAATTCCATATATATGTGTTAGCATACAGTATTTGTCTTTCCCTTTCTGACTTACTTCACTCTGTATGACAGACTCTAGGCCTATCCACCTCATTACAAATAGCTCAATTTTGTTTCTTTTTATGGCTGAGTAATATTCCATTGTATATATGTGCCACATCTTCTTTATCCATTCATCCGATGATAGGCACTTAGGTTGTTTCCATCTCCAGGCTATTGTAAATAGAGCTGCAATGAACATTTTGGTACATGACTCTTGTTGAATTTTGGTTTTCTCAGGGTATATGCCCAGTAGTGGGATTGCTGGGTCATATGGTAGTTCTATTTGTAGTTTTTTAAGGAACCTCCATACTGTTCTCCATAGTGGCTGAACCAATTCACATTCCTACCAGCAGTGCAAGAGTGTTCCCTTTTCTCCACACCCTCTCCAGCATTTATTGTTTCTAGATTTTTTGATGATGGACATTCTGACTGGTGTGAGATGATATCTCATTGTAGTTTTGATTTGCATTTCTCTAATGATATATTGGTTACTTTAAATAATGCTGATTGAACATGGGAATGCCAATATCTTTTGAAGACACTAATTTTGTTTCCTTCACATATGTACCCAGGAGTGCAAATGCTGAATCATACTCAAGTTCTATTTTTAATTTTTTGAGGAGTCTTTATAATGTTTTCCATACTGGCTGCACAAAATTTACATCCCCCCGAGTGCACAAGAATTTCCTTTTCTCCACGCCCTTGCCAACACTTGTTATCTCTTGTCTTTTTAAAAATAGCTATTCTACCGGTGTAAGATAATATTTTACTTTGGCTTTGACTTGCATATTCTTATTGATTAGTGATGTTGAACACCTTTTTCATAAACCTTTTGGCTATTTGTATGTTTTCCCTGGGGAAATGTCTATTCAGGTCCTTTGCCTAACTTTTAACTGGGCTGTTGTTTTCTTGCTATTGAGTTGTTTGAGTTCCTAATATATTTTGGATATTAACCCCATTTTCTCCCATTCTGTAGGTTGTCTCTTCATTCTGCTGATTATTTCCTCTGTTGTGCAGAAACATTTTAGTTTGATGCAATCCCCTTTGTCTATTTTTGCTTTTGATGCATGTGCTTTTGGGCTCACATCCAACAAATCATTACCCAGATCAATGTTGACAAGCTTTTCCTTATGTTTTCTTCTCACATTTTTGTGGTTTCAGGTGCTACAATTAAGCCTTTCATTCAGTTTGAGTCAATTTTTTGTATATAGATTGAGTCCAATTTTATGTTTCTGCATGTAGTAAACCAGTTTCCCCAGTATCATTAATTGAAGAGTCTATCCCTTCTGCTTTGTGTGTTCTTAGCACTTTTGTTGAAAGTCAGTTGACTGTTACAGTATGAATTTATTTCTGGGCTCTATTCGGTCCATTGGTCTATATGTCTATTGTTATATTAGTACCATATGTTTTAATTGCTGTCGTTTTGTAGTATATTTTGAAATCAGGTAGTGTGATAACCCCAACTTTGCTTTTCTGTTTGTTTGTTTTGTTTTGCTTGAGGTTGGTTTGGCTATTTGCAGTCTTTTGTGGTTCCATATGAATTTTAGGATTATTTTTTCTATTTCTGTGAAAAATGCCACTGGAATTTTGATAGGTATTGAATTGAATCTTTAGATTGCTTTGGGTTGTATGGACATTTTAACAATATTAATTTTTTCAACCCATGAACACAGGATATTTTTCCATTTATTTGTGTCTTTTCCAGTTTCTTTCATCAATGTCATAAGTTTTTAGTGCATAGATCTTTCACCTCCTTGGTTAAATTTATTCCTAAGTATTTTTTATGCTATTGTAAATGGAATGGCTTTCTTTATGTCTTTTTCAGATAGCTCATCATTAGTGTTTAGAGACACAGCTGATTTTTGTATGTTGATTTTATATCTTTGCGTGTACTGAATTTATTAGTTTTAAACAGTGTTTTGATGGAATCTTTAGGCTTTTTCTCTATATAAAATCATGTCATCTGCAAAATGATTCGATTTTTTCTCTTTCTTTCCAATTTGGGTGTCTTTTATTCTTTTTCTTTTTCCCCCGATTGTTCTTTCTAGGCCTTCCAGTACTACTACACTGAATAGAAGTGGTGGTCGGGGGCAGGATCTGGGCAGCAAATCTTTGTCTTGTACTTGACCTTAGAGAAAAAACGCTTTTAGCTTTCTGTAATTGAGTTTGATGTTAGCCGTGAGTTTGTCATATATGGCATTTATTTGTTGAGCTGCATTCCTTCTATACCTAATTTGTTGAGAATTTTTATTATAAAAGGGTTTTGAATTTTGTCAAATGCTTTTTCTGTATCTACTGAGATGATCATATAATTTTCATCCTCCATTCTCTTAACAAGATATATCACATGTATTGATTTTTATATGCTGGACCATCTTTGCACCCCAGGGATAAATCCTCCTTGATCATGGTGTATAATTCTTTTAGTGTGTTGTTGAATTTGGTTTGCTTGTATTTGTTAAGGATTTTTGTATCCATGTTCATCAGGGATATTGGTCTGTAATTTTCTTTTCTCGTAGTGCCCTCATCTGGATTTGATATAAAGGTAATACTAGTTTTGTAAAATGAGCTTGGAAGTTCCCATCTCTTCAATTTTGGGGGAGAGTGTGAAGACTGGTGCAAATTCTTTTTTACATGTTTAGTGGAATTCACCAATGAATCCCTCAGGTCCTGGAATTTCTTTGTTGGGAGGTTTTTGATGAGTGATTCACTCTCCTTGTTATGGGTCTGTTCAGATTTTCTATTTGTTCATGACTCGGTCTTGGTAGGTTGGATGTTTCTAGGAACTTATCCATTTGGTCTGGAGGTTATGTCTGTGGGGACCAGCCTGGCACTGGAGTGGCTTAGAAGCCAGTGGTCATGGTAGCCATCCTGGAGGCTGGACAGAGCCTATCTTGAGACTAGTCTGGCATTGAGGTGGGCCCTGATGCCTAGGGCTGCTGGTGCTGGCCTGAAGCCTGGATTCATGGAAGCAGGCCTGGTGCTGGGAGGTGGGCGGTGAGGTTGGCAGCCAGGGCCCATGGGAGCTGGCCTGGAGGCTGTCTTCAGAAGCCTGGGTTTATAGGAAGAGGCCTGATGCTGGGGTGTGCTGAGAGCCTGGAGCCACAGGAGTAGGTCTAGAGGCTGGATCTGTGGGGCCTTGCCTGGTACGGGGGGAAGTCAAGAGTCTGAACCTTCAGGAGTCTATCTGGACCCTGGGACCCCAGTGACTGACCTGGTACTGGTGAGAGCCTGGTGCTGCCAGGCACTCACTATTCTCTCCATCCCCCATGGGAAGGGTGTCTCTCCACTCTGGGCTGCCCAGGCCTGAGGGAGGGGTGACAGGGTACTGTAAAACCATCCTTCCTATTCTCTTCAATGTGATCTTTCTTATTTCTGTGCTCCACCCACATGTAATCATCTCTTACATGGATCCTTAGCCTTGTGAAGGTATTGTCACATGTGGATAGTTGTTCAAGTTGATGTTTCTGAGAGAGGAGGAGTGCTGGAAACCCCTATACCTTCATCTTGCTGATGTCACTACTGAGAATTCTTAAGAGTTTCAACAGTTTTAGGTATAGTTAGATTCCAGATTGTAAAGGTCCAAGTAACATTATATAAGAAAAAAATGACTTATCTGCTTAATTTTCAGATTATATGCATTTGGTTATTATTATTATTGTTATAATTATTATTTTAGATCTGTAAAGTGACATGTCTACCATAGGGGAATTTAGGTGTTTTCTTAATGTGCACTTTTTGATAAAATGTGTGTGCATAGCAGTATGCCTAGGGAAACATTATACTTTATTGATTGACTCAACTACATTGGTGTAGAAAATAAATCTTTCACAATAAGGGATATTTATTGTCCCATCTACAGAGAGCAGAACCAAAAGGATTGACAGCATTAGAATCACTTTCATGGACATTATAGAAAAGTGGGTAAAACTTTATATAAGTCCTAAAAAAAGCTTCTTGAAACTCAATTCTTTCTGATAGATATATATACATGTTTTCAAACTACTTACTATATCTGATAGAACTATAGCCTCATAAAGGATACTATTAAATTAGTATATTACCCAGATTTACTTACTAGATGAGGCATATTTTATTAAAAATATTTAAAATGCATAATTCACTTCATCAAAGCACATAGATCTCTATGAATATCCAAATAATAAACTCCCTAAATCAAATATGTAGATAAATAATACATGTTGATACAAATAATTTCTATTATTAATTTCTTTTTTTTCTATTAATAGAATTTCACTGGTCAAAAGTATCCAGAAAAGATGAGATATTAGGACAATAGGGCAATAAAAAATAAAATATGTTCTTCTTTTATTTAGAACCATAATGTGGTCATATGAAAAATGCTGAAAGCATCTTCAGCATGGCAGTTCATAAAATCATTATGGTATATACACAGATTTATGAAGACAAGAAATAATGATAAAAAGGATATAAAAGGTGATTCGTGACTAGAGAAAACATCAAGAAACAATAACGAAACCTTTAAAAAATAATCAAATAGAGGTATGAAGAGAGGCAAGAACTTGGGAAAACAGATAAAAAGGAATAAAAAGAGAAAGAGAAAAAAACGGATCTTCCTCTGCTTGGAATGATAATGACAGATATGTGATGATAGAGATTTCAAACACCATGATAAGTCTTATCAAGGATGAAAATGACATTGCACCTAATCTTATAGTAAAACTAGAGCACATGACATGTTTAAGTCCAATGAAATATGTCCTGACAGTGTTTATAAAATACTCATAAAATTGTTTATCCTGGAAGAAGCCCAGACATTGAAATGAGGATCCCAGACGTCCCCTCAACATATCAGCAAAGTTCAGATTAAAACCATTCCATGGGTTGCTATGAGAAATGAACATGTTTTGGTAACATTCTAAGACATAATATTGTTGGATATATATTTTTCCATGTGTCACTCATGTTTTTTTCAGAGAAGAATACAGAAGTAAATTTTGTGTCAGGCCCAGAACTCAGAATGTTCTCACAGAAACAAACCATTCACTTGTTGTTACTTGATTGCTATATATATATATTTTTTTTGTGGTACGCGGGCCTCTCACTGTTGTGGCCTCTCCCGTTGTGGAGCACAGGCTCCGGACGCGCAGGCCCAGCAGCCATGGCCCAGCTGCTCCGCGGCATGTGGGATCCTCCCGGACCGGGGCACGAACCCGTGTCCCCTGCATCGGCAGGCGGACTCTCAACCACTGCGCCACCAAGGAAGCCCTTGATTGCTATTTTGACCAATATTATGAATGAAAAATCAAGGAACAGATTGTAAATTATGTAGATAAGAGTATTTTTTCCATACAAATTTAATTACCTGTTTGTCAAGTTTGTGAAAAGAAATAAGGTTTTATTAAATCTTGCTGAAAAAGCCTGACCCAGGTATTTTCAAAACCTGTGTGTGTGTGTGTGTGTGTGTGTGTGTGTGTGTGTGTGTGTGTGTGTGAGAGAGAGAGAGAGAGAGAGAGAGAGAGACAGAGAGACAGAGAGAGGGAGAGAGAGAGAATTAAGGTTATACATGACAGAAAATTATACTTTTGCTCTTAGACCTTTTCATTCATTCCAGAATTTGTGTTATAAAAATAAACCTGTATCAGTCAGGGTTCAATCACAGAAAGGGAACTACTATAATTAGCATGGAATGTGGGATTTATTTTAGGATAAGAAGATCTATAATTACTGAAGAAACTGCAGTAATAGGGGTCAGAACCTGGGGGAGCAGAGAAAAGTCTTTGAACAGCCATCCTTGAGCACTGACACAAGTGGACAAGGGCACCTCAGCAGCCACTTGTAATCAGCTGCCAGAGTGCTTCTCAGGAGAGAGCTGGTGTAGGTGTCCTTGGGCGATGTTGCCTCTTTGTTTGGTAGTGGGCCTGGGTTTTCTGTTGTCCAGAAAAGCCCTGGTTGGAAAGAAGAGTAAAGGGGGGTGAGGATAAGTTGGAATTAGCCAGCCCTCTTCATCAGTCTCCCATTACTTGTAATACATCAGATACACCTGAGGGCTCTGCTGGTCTTCCAGTTTGGACAAATATCCCAACAATTTCTCATTTGGACAACTCTACCTGAAACCATTCAGAAAAGATGGTTCTGGAAAACTTATTTCCAGCTTAGCCAAGTGGACACAATACAAAACTATCATAAAGCATCATATAATAATTTGCTTCCTCAACTGTTCTCTGGTTTTCTTATTTTTTTTCTTTTTACTCTTCCTTAAAAATTAAAAAAAATACCCCATTTATTCAACACTTCCTAAATATGTCAATATGCTGGGTGCTAAGATACAATGATAAGTCATATGTAGAGATAGTCTCTGACATCCTGTAACTTAGTGTATGGTTTCATAGCTTGCTTATTTGAGTCAAATCTACAGAGTGGGTTGCCCTGCATGTGACAAACCTACCAAGAGAATGGAGCCAAGAGTCACATGTTCAAATACCTTCAGGGCCAAAGCATGTAATTAAACTATGCCAAGACTCTTGGCATAATGTAAGAAGAAGTAGAAGGTTTTGTAGGAACTCAAGAGTCTCCCTAAGCCTTCCAAGTATAAAACATAACTTCTAAATCTGCTAAAGGATAGAATAAATTGCTTTTACTTTTGTGTGCTAAAGAAAAAGATAGATGCAAAAATCAGCAAATAAGATATGATTTCTTTGGACAGCATGATTAAGATTATCCATGAAGGTGTTACCGAGTCCAAGCTCATTCTGCTTGCCGCGCCACAGGCCAATGAATTGGAGACGAGGTGTTGAGGCAGGGAATACGACTTTATTTGGAAAGCTGGCAGACTGAGAAGATGGCAGACTAGTGTCTCTGAAAAACCATTTTGCCTGGGTCTGGATGCCAGTTTCTTTTATAGAATCAGAGAGAAAGTAAAGTAAAAGGGCCATCAGTCTTGCAAAACATCTCCTAGAGTGACCAGCCTAGGTGAGGGGATGTGTTAGTTTCATTTTTCTTGCAGCCATTCACAGGTGGGCAGGTTTCCCTGAGGCAGGCTATTATGTATAAATAATTATAATAACAAAAGCAATAAAAAGCAAAGGTTAAAGTCAAAGAAACAGATCCAACATGGAGTCTGATTTAGCTCTTCCCTGTTACAAAGGGAGTTAAAAAGTGCTGCAAAGAATAAATTGTGGCACTAGATCCATGATTGCTACGAGCCCACCAAAAGAGTGTGGGAAGACTTCCCTATGTACTTCAAAGATATTTGAGCATAAGTTAAATCAATTTAGCAAATTTAGGGTAGGGAAGGTACAGCAGCACACTTACTTTATTATCCTTATTTGACTGAAAAAATCATTAACTGTCCCCATTACCAAAAGTGGTATTTCCTCTACCATATGTTGAAGCATGAAATTGAGATGCGAATCTCTCTCTTTGCTTTCTCTTGTACATTTACTTTCATTCTGCCTAGTGATCAGGTCCTCCCAAGGCTAAACAAGGGGCAATGTCATAGCTTTTAAATCCATAGGCCAGCTGACAGAAACAAAAATAATTTCAAAAAGCTTCGTTCATGGATTTGCATTTTTGCTATATCTTTGACAGTTATCCAGTGCCCTGAGAGTAATAACAAAGGGGAAAGAAAAGAAATTTAAAAGGTTCCAGTTTTTTGTTTACTATGACAGGTTACTGAGTTAGGAAAATCTATTAGGATCCAAACAGGGAAGAATGGTGCCTCTTACTTATTCCATGGGGTCTTGACTAGATCTGATTCATATTCTAGTGGATTGGCCTTTTGTGGCCTGCTGAAAAGCCAAGAAAGCTTTGACAGCAAGAATGACTGTATCACAGATGAGTCTTCCTCTCATTTCCATCTCTGTTCTCCCTTGGGACTGTCTTCATTATGAGAACATCAAATGCATTAGCTTCAGGTTCTTGTTTCTTCTTGATTCCATGGTGCATGCTTTGACTGCTTCATCCCTTCTACCTGGAGTCTCAAAGTTATCCAGAGAACACTCTTTGTTCCTTTTCTCACACTGATAGTCTTGAGAAATCTATTGGTTTTATCAAATGCTTGTGAAGGAAACCTTGATACTGATATCATTTGTCCATCAGAATCCGAAACAATCTGCCAACAACTTAAATACATGCATGCATATACACACACACACACACCATACACATCAGGGTGAGGGTTTCTGAAGAGCTGTGGTTAATTTATACTTACAGATGAAATTAAGCTTGGACTCATGACTGGACTCTCTTCTCTGTTTTGAGAAAACATCCTTAAAAATTAATTTGGTTTGAGATAAATGTTATTTTTATAATTTTTAGGGGGTAATGAATTTTGTTTCTGTTAAGAAATGCTACTAGCCAATTTTTTAAAAACTCAAGTCATGCATACAAACATAAAAATGAAAATTTACAAAATCCTGTCATTAATAACCATCATTATGACATTTGGTGAACGAGGTCTCAAACACTTGTCTATGCCTATAGACATGCACACAAAAGGTACAATGAGGTATCTATATTTTTAAAAGTTAGCACTCACAGTTTACTTTTACTTAACTTTAAACAAATGCAAAGAAACCACATGGAATAGAAGATGTATGCCTTACTGAGTCCAGAAAAATCTTTCTTTACAAGACGTATAATTTTTAGAAAACTCTTCCAAAGATAAGGAAAATATCTTGACTTCTTTATGTGGTCGGATACCTTATAGTTTAACTTTATAGTGTCTATTGACTCTGTACTATTGGAAGATGATACCCATATTCTTCCTATTGATCTATTATATTTTATTATGTCATTTTATATTGACTATGTCATTATCAAGTTTATTAGACAAAATTGTTTGAAAATTTGTTTAACTTGGTACATAAATCATTTCAATGTCTTTCTCTGGCTTTTTACCACAATTCCCATTTTCCAATCTCATTATATTTAATATATTTTCATCATTGTCTACATTTCATCACCTGGTAATTTTTCAGAAGACAAATGCATGGGTTTGCTTGTCTTAGTCCCCAAGATCTTACAAACTTGAAAGTATTTTTCTATTGCCCTTAGAATTTAAAACCAAATTGGCTGTACATAAAACCCTTGAATCATACTTTCTTTCCTTTGAAATTCCATCTATTATTTTATCTTCTGGCTTCAGAGAAACATGAGGAACACTCCAATCCATGCTGTCCATCCAAAATAATTTTTTTTTTTCTGCTTGTACATTTAAATGATATTTTCCTTCAGATTTTATTAATTTTACCAGGGTATATCTTGGTGTGATTGTTTCTACAAATTTCTGTTAGGACACAATTGCCACATTTAACTTAATATATAGGTCTTTAAGTTAGAAACATTTTATTTTATATTTAACAGTTTTTCTTTTTCTCTTTTAGATATTATTTTCTCTTTCTTAGTAACAATGTTTATGTGAATGGAAAATCTCCTTTGTCCTCATGTAGCATCCTCCTGATCTTATCATTTGTATATCACTGTTCTTTTCAATTTTGTGTAATATGTTGTCTTTAGGCTGTTATACATATTCAATTGAGCCTTGAGTTTTGCTATTTCACTTTGCATTTCCTTTCATTGACTTCTATTCTCTTCCTGAACTTTTATAATTGTTTAGCTCTTTTTGAACATAGCTCATGCTGTCTACAATTTTTGAGACTATGGATAATATTATGGATGTGTGCTTTTCACTCATTTTTTGCTTATGCTATTTCTCACTTAACTAAAGCTCCAGATTTTGTTCATGCAGATTTTATTTTATTCATGGGACTCATGTTGGTTTCTTTATACTTTTTAATACTCTTGTAAAGGACCAACTACCTTCTAAGTAATAATACAGGGAGTGGCAAGCATGACTGAGGAGAAATCTTTACTTGGATTTGTTGCCTCAAACACCCTCTCATCCAATATGTTACTTTCTTCACTCCAGGGAAGAGAACATATTTCTCCTTGGTTTTTCCTGCTCAAGAGTTCAGTGTCATTATAACAAAGCCTTTCATGTTTCAGAATCTATGGATTTCAATGTGGTCCTTAAAGCCTCCTCTTCCTTAGCACTTCACTTTATCTCCTATAGTCACACTCAGCTAAAACACTTGGCCATAGACATAGGTTTTCATGTCTTCTCTGTCATCTCACTCCTCACCTGACATTTTGTAGTATTGAGCTGAGGGACATTTCCCACCTTCATAGAGGCTTCTCCATGGCATTAGATCACCTGCTTTAAATCAAAGCATCATTGAATATGCCTTTCAGGACGGTGACACTTACTTTGCAGGAAATATGCATGCTGCTGGCCATCTGAGGTACCATGTGTAAACTCTCAGCATGCTCCTTTATCACAGACATTACAGTATTTGGCAGATGTACTTCAAGGTTACTGGCTTAGGGCTATGGCATTTCCCTTGCTTTGTCAATTTATCTCTTTCTATCTCTCAGCTTTTTCCTTATTTATTATTTATTGTGGTATTCAAAGACACCAGTGGAGTAAAAAGTCACTACTTGATCATTAACATAAAATTACCCTAAATATTTTCAAATAGAAGACTATAACTTAAATACATATAAACTGATGAAACAAAGGCTTCTAATACAATTTAATTCAATCCACCTTTACTGGAACACACTGTGTTTCAGCTACTGGAGAAAGAAAACTATATTAAGGAATGAAATAAAGGGAAGGGCAGGTTTTACAAAAGGCCAAGATGGTCAGTTGACAGGGATAGTGACCCTGGAAAAGGCAGAAAAGTTGCAGAAAAGAAATTAATATGATAGCACGTACTGGCAAAACCAGTAGTATCTATTGCTTGCTATATTAGATTTATTGCCATGTATATCTCCAGGGAACACTGCTTGATAGGACCCAGCTAACATATGGCTTATAGGTTATGAAGTAACAAGACAACAACCTGGGAAGTGTGAAAAGGAGAGATGATAACCTTTTGTCTGAGACTGTCCTACAGGATAATTACCAGCTATTTCCAAGCCTTTGCATATACTTAGGGGTCCAGTGCAAACTTGGAGGCTGATTATAAACAATTCCCTCTCGTAAGGGTGAAGTCATCTACATCATCACAGAATGGAGTAAGCCATCAATGGTTGCAGGTAATAAAAAATAATCAACAATGGTCAAGTACTTCTAATATACAAGGTCTTGTTCAAAGCACTTAACTCATGTAATTCTCACAGCAGTCTTGTGAGAGGTCAACCCTTCTGTGGTCATCATTTTACAAATGAGGGAACTGAGAAAAGAGAGCATAATTAACTGTCAAAAGGATATTGAGTAAGAAAACAGCGAAGTTGAGATTGAAACCCAATTCTGACTAACCCCAAAGCCTTTCAATTCAGTCACGCTGTTAAGCAATTTCATCACATTTTTCCATGCCCTAGAGAAACCATCCCTTAAGCCCAGCTAGTTCCCTTTGTGGTGGGTACACGCACTTTTCAGAAAATGTAAAGTAATACATAAATAACTTTCATTCTCAACTACACCCTTAGAATACCTAGAAAGTAAATATCTGTTGCAGTATTTATATGTGGGGCGAGCTTGCAAGTCATTCGATAATTCCACATTCTGCTCTCATTCCTTTGTTCTACATTTTGTCGTATATTGTGTGCACAATCTTTTATGTCACATCTCTTGATTCAGTTTGTCTCTGAGGCCCCTCAATGAGGTCTGCTACTGAAAGACCCCTTTCCAGGAGCAGCAAGAAGCTGAGCTGTACACAGGTATTCAAATTAAGTAAGCCTTTCTTTATAAGCCTCCAAATACCAACATAATATTATTACACTATTTTTCCTGCAATTGTATGACTAGCCAAAATTTTATCAGCCAGAAAAAGTGAGAATTTCATTACATCTTTTGCTCAAAAGTAACAGCATAAAGTTAATGCTGTGTTGAATGTTGGAAATTTGGGGAATGTAAGAGAATGTTGATAAGCTCCATAAGTAGAAAATTATAAACTCCATATGTAGGAAGTTATTTATTTATGAGGGAAAAAGAAAACATCTTGTTTGGAAGGACTTGAAAGTCTTGACAGGAAATGTTAGGAGGTAGAATTTTGTACATGATTAAAACAGGCTATGTGATTAAAAAGGGCAAGAAGGGCTCAGGAGCTCTGCAAGAATCACAATATTCTTAGAGTAGACCAGTGACCACAAAGTGAGAAAGAGAGAAAAAGTCTTCTATTTTTTATTATTTGTATAATTAACATATGAATTGACATATTTGTATACACCTCTATGGCTTTTATCATGTATAGATTTGCATAATCACTGCTCTGATCAGATTATGGAACAGTTCTATCACCCCAAGAGATGCATTCTTGAAGCCCCTTTGTAATCAGACCTTTTCCCTCCTCCTAACTCCTGTGAATCATTGAGCTACTCTTTGTCATTATGGTTTTGTCTTTTGGGAACATCAGATAAATGAAATCATACAGTGTGCGACCTTTTGAGACTGGATTTTTTTCACAACCATAATGCCTTTGAGATCCAACTAAGTTGCCTGTGTCAGTAGTTTCAATCCAGCTTATGGCAGAGCAATATTCTTTTGTATGGATGTATTGTACAACAGTTTTATTATCTATTCTGTCAAAAAAATTTGGGCTGTTTCAACTTGTTCTTTATATATGTATATGTGTATATATATATATATAATGAACAGAATATATATATTATGAACAGAGCTGCTCAAACATATATTTTCATTTCTCTAGGGTAAATACCTTGAAGTGTTACAATGGCTCAGTTAAATGGTAAATAAATGTATGCTTAACTTTGTAAGAAATTATCAAACTAAAGTAACAATATTTTTGAAATAAAACCACCATGAGGGCCAAAAGTAGAGTGTGAAATATTAGACACCAGCACTTCTCTTGACCCAGATACCCATATGTCAGACTCTTGCCAATGGGAGACATCTGGTTGAGTGAATCTACAGGGTCACAATTTTGGGAGGTTCAGGTAATTTCTGCTTGGCTTATTCTTAGCAGAATATCTCTCAACTAAGTACAGTACTCCCTTACAGTTTGAAGAATTTGTCATTTTGACATAGCAACAAGTAGAAAAAGAGGTTCGTTCCCAGCTTCATCATTTTGGAAAAGCAATAAATTATAACAGTAGCTTCAAGCACAGTATCTCCAAAGATTGTCCAAATTTTGACTCTAACACTAAGCTTCTTACTTTTATTGGCAGCAACACTGGTTCTCATTCTAGAGCAACGTCCAGGCACATTTAGAGTACTGTAACATTTATCAAGGGAGCACATTGGAGATCCAGCTCTGGGGCATGGTAAAGAAAACACCTTTACATGTTCATGGACATATCAGTGAGGAGGAGACTGCATTTCCTGCTAATCTGGTTGGATTTTGTACTTTAGGATATTGATAAGAAGCCACATAATTGAATTGCTCTTCAAGATGTAAACAATGAGTTGACATTAGGTGATAAACATTAATGTAAATTTTGCTATATTTTGCATTTGCTCACAATTTGGGGAGAATTATATTGCCAATAGAAAGAATGAGATACATACCTCTCACTATAACATGGAAAACGTCATCTTTTGTGTTATGAAGAAATAATTGTTAATAAGTGGGTAGATTATTGTTATTAATAATAGTCAATCCTTAAGGAGTGAAGACCACATATAGAATACACACACAAATGCATTTCATCCTTTTGACAATCCATGACAGAGAATGCTTCTATCTTCATTTACAGTTTTTTCACGGTTTTTACATCCACTGATATAAAATCGGGAAAACAAGGCCCACAGAGATTATATAATTTCCTGAATATTGTAGAGCTAGCAAGTTGTCATACAGGAAGTTAAACCCAAACACCTTGATTCCAGAATCCAGATGTTGAACAATGATGTTACGTGCCTTAAAATATGTCACTTTTTACAGACTAATCATTGTGGTAGGCAGACTCCAAATTGGCCTCCAATGATCTCTATGCCCTGTAGAGTTCCCACTGATGTTAAATCAGGACAGTCCTTTGTGATTAATAGAGTATGGCAATACTGAGAATCCATTATTTCCAAGCTAGATCACAGAAGGCATTCTGTTTTCTATTTTGGTCACCTATATCAATTGCTCTGAGGAAAGCCAGGTACCATGTTGTGAAGACACCCAAGAACTGTGAAGAGAGTTCCCCATGAAGAGGAAACAACTTGCAACACCAACTCACCCACCTTTTGAGTGAACTACCTTGGAAAGGGACCCTCCAGCCCCAGACAAGCCTTCAGGTTCCTACATCTACGGCTTCAGCCTCAGAAAAGATCTGGAGTCAGAACTGTCCAACCAAACTGCTCATGAATTCTTGACTCACAGAAGTTGTGATAGGTAAATAATTACTGTTGTAAGTCATACATTTTGGACTAGTTTGTTAACTGGCAATAGATAACTAATATAATGACATATTTATTGTTCATTAATTCAAAACAATTTTGTTGACAATAAGTAAAAGTGTACTAAAATTTTGTTCAATTATTTTACCTTCTTCCCTACCATCTCTTATTTCAGATTCTGAGACAAAGTAGGATTACAGACATTCTATGTTCATGTATAGCGATACTCAATATTGGCAAGGTGTCAGTTCTTCCCAACTTTCTCCATAGTTTCAATGCAATCTCAATAAAAATCCCAGGAAGTTATTTTATGGACAGTGAAAAACTGATTCTAAAGTGTATATGAAAAAGAAAATAATCCAGAATAACCAACACAGTATTAAAGAACAACAACAAAGTTGGAAGACTGATGCTACCCTATTTCAAGACTTACTATAAATATAAGCCTACAGTAATCAGGACAGTATAGTATTGGTGAAAGAATAAACAAATAGATCAATGGAATGGAATACACAGCCCGGAAATATATAGAGTCAACATATCTTTGACAAAGGACCAAAGGTAATACAATGGAGCACAGACTGTTTCTTCAACAAATATCCAACTGGGCATCCACATGTAAAAAATTGAATCAAGACCCAGACTTAACAGCCTTCACAAAAATTAACTTAAATTGGATCACAGAACTGAATGTAAAATGCCAACTGATGAAATTCCTGGAAGATAAAATAGGAAAAGATCTAGAGGACCTTGAGTATGATGATGACTTTTTAGATATAACACAAAAGATACAATCCATGAAAAAAATAATTGATAAGCTAGACATCACTAAAATGAAAAACTTCTTCTCTGTGAAAGACAATATCAAGAGAATTAGAGGACAAACCACATACTGGAAGAAAATACTTGCAAAACACACGTCTGATAAAGGACTGCTAACCAAAATATACAAAGAACACTGAAAACTCAACAGTAAAAAAACAAACAACTAGACTAAAAAATGGGCCAAAGACCTTAACCGACACCTCACCAAAGAAGATATACAGATGAGAAGTAAGCATATGAAAATATACTCCACATCATATTTGCTTTAAGGAAATGCAAATTAAAACAACAATGAAATACTACTATACACCAATTAGAATGCCCAAAATCTAGAATACTGACTTCAAATGCTGGTGAGGATGTGGCACAACTGGAACTCTCATTCAATGTTGGTAGGCATGCAAAATGGTAAAGCCTTTCTTGAAGATGTTTGGCAGTTTCTTACAAAATTAAACATACTCTTACCTTACAGTCCAGCAATTGTGGTCCTTCATATTTATCCAGAGGAGCTGAAAACATCTTTACACAAAAATCTGCCCATGAATGTTTATAGCAGTCTTATTCATGACTGACAAAACCAAGAAGCAACCAATATTTCCTTTAGTGGGTGAATGGATACATAAACTGTGGTACATCCAAATGAACTATTACTCAGATTTAAAAACAAAAGAGCTATCAAGCCATTAAAGACACATAGGAAATTTAAATGTATATTAGTAAGTGAAAGAAGTCAATATGAAAAGGCTGAATACTGTATAATTCTACCTATATGACATTCTGATAAGGTTAAACTATGGAGACAATAAAAAGACCAGTAGTTGTTAGGGGCAGGGGAGGTGGAAAGTTGAATAGCCAAAACATAGTATTTTCAGAGCAGTGAAAATGTTCTGTAGGATATTGTAATGATAGATGTATTTGTTCAAACCCATAAAATGTGCAACGCCAAAGTGAACCATAAGGAAAATTATGGACTTGGGATAATTATAATTTGTTAATGTAGGTTCATCCTTGGTAAAAAAAAAATGCCATTCTGGTAAATGATATTGATAATGAGGGAGGCTATATATGTGTGATGCAGGGAGAATCAGGAAACCTTTGTACTTTCCCCTCAGTCTTGCTGCAAACCTGGAACTGCTCTTAAAAAATCAAATCTTTAAAATAAAAACTTACTTACAAAAAAGAAAAGACTACAACCCAGAACAAATTTTACATCATAAAGAATATAATTTAATTTTTCTCATATCACAAAATTACTAAAATTTCAATGCAAAGAGTTAAAAAAAATAGAAGCTCAAGCACTTTATGAAGAGTAAGTGAACATTCGGTCAGTCAGCAGAACTACATGTGTACCAAACCAGTGGGGAGGGTAGTATAAATATTTGAGTTTTGTATGTTAGAGAAACACAAGAATAACTGGAGGAGGAATCTCTGCCCTCTAAACTGAGGACAGTTGGCAGGTTCATATTGCCTTCTGTGTTTCCTTTGAATGTTATTCTTGTCTTTCCAATAAGATTTTGAACACACTCTACTATTAACTTTTTAGATCATCTTCTAAGTTGGAGATTTTGTCTTCTAGAATCTAACATAATATCTGGAACATAATAGAAATTCAATAAATATTGTTGAAAAATAGTGAGTGAACAAATGAGTGGAAAAAATGAATGCTTTCTTATAGAAAGGTTAAAAAAAAATTAACTCTCTATAGCAGGTTGTGTTTATCAAGAAAACAATTGCAACAATTTTTCTAGTCTCACAAGCTCTTCTATAACCATGCCATGCCCCTCACAAGAGGCAGGGCTTGGATACCTTCCCCTTGGACAAGGGCAGGTCTTTGTGACTGCCTTGACTAATAGACTATAGAGAACATAATAAATGTGACTTCTGGAGTTATGTCGTGAAAAGAGTTACAATATCTTCCTTTCTCTTGGAACACTCATCCTTGAAATCCAGCCACCATGCTGTGAGGAAGCTCAGACTGCTTGGAAAGATCATACATAAATGTTCAACAACCATTTAGTGTTGTCTTTTCATCTTGTTTATGGCTTCCTTTGCTGTGCAAAAGCTTTTAAGTTTACTTAGGTCCCATTTGTTTATTTTTGTTTTTATTTTCATTACTCTAGAAGATGAATCAAAAAAGATCTTGCTGCGATGTATGTCAAAGAGTGTTCTTTCTATGTTTTCCTTTAAGAGTTTTATAGTGTCCAGTCTTACATTTAGGTCTTTAATCAATTTTCAGTTTATTTTTGTGTATGGTGTTAGGAAGTGTTCTAATTTCATTCTTTTACATGTAGCTGTCCAGTTTTCCCAGCACCACTTATTGAAGAGGCTGTCTTTTCTCCATTGTATGTTCTTGCCTCCTTTGTCATAGATTAGGTGACCATAGGTGATATCTCTGGGCTTTCTATCCTGTACCATTGTTCTATCATTTTTTTTTGTCCCAATACCATACTGCCTTGATTAGTGTAGCTTTGCAGTATACTCTGGAATCAGGGAGCCTGATTCCTCCAGCTCTGTTTTTCTTTCTCAAGATTACTTTGGTTATTCAGGGTCTTTTGTATTTCCACACATATTGTAAAATCTTTTGCTCTAATTCTGTGAAAAATGTCATTGGTAATTTGATAGGGATTGTATTGAATATGTAGAGTGCTTTGGGTAGTATAGTCATTTTCACAATAGTGATTCTTCCAATCCAAGAACACAGTATATCTCTCCATCTGTTTGTGTCATCTTTGATTTCTTTCGTCAGTATTTTATAGTTTTCTGAGTACAGGTCTTTTGAGTCCTTAGGTAAGTTTATTCCTAGGTTTTTATTCTTTTTGTTGTGATGATAAATGGGATTGTTTCCTTAATTTCTCTTCTGATATTTTGTTGTTAGTGTATAAGAATGCAAGAGATTTCTGTGCATTAATTTTGTATCCTGCAACTTTACCAAATCCATTGATTAGCTCTAGGAGTTTTCAAGAAGACAACCCTCAGAATGGGAGAACATATTTGTAAATGAAGCAATGGACAAAGGATTAATCTCCAAAATATACAAACAGCTCATGCAGCTTAATATCAAAAACACAGAAAACCCAATCAAAAAATGGGCGGAAGACCTAAATAGACATTTCTCCAAAGAAGATATACAGATGACCAAGAGGCACATGAAAAGATGCTCAACATCACTAATTGTTAGAGAAATTCAAGTCAAAACTATAGTAAGGTATCACCTCACACCAGTCAGAATGGCCATCATCAAAAAAATCTACAAAAAATGAATGCTGGAGAGGGTGTGGAGAAAAGAGAATTCCCTTGCACTGTTGGTGGGAATGTAAATTGATACAGCCACTATGGAAGACAGTGTGGAGGTTCCTTAAAAAGCTAAAAATAGAACTACCATATGACCCAGCAATACCACTACTGGGCATTTACCCTGAGAAGACTATAATTCAAAAAGACACATGTACCCCAACGTTCATTGCAGCACTATTTGCAATAGCCAGGACATGAAAACAACCTAAGAGTCCATCAATAGATGAATGGATAAAGAAGATTTGGTACATATATACAATGGAATATTACTCAGCCATGAAAAGGAACAGAATTGACTCATTTGTAGAGATGTGGATGCACATAGAGTCTGTCATACAGAGTGAGGTAGGCCAGAAAGAGAAAAACAAATATCATGTATTAATGCATGTATGTGGAATCTAGAAAAATGGTACAGATGAACCTAGCTCCAGGGCAGGAATAGAGATGTATATGTAGAGAACAAACGTGTGGACACAGGAGCGAAAGAGAGGGTGGGATGAATTGGAAGATTAGGTTTGACATAAATACACTATCATGTATAAAATAGATAGCTACTGGGAACCTGTGGTATAACACAGGGAGCTCAGCTAGGTGCTCTGTGATGACCTAGATGGGTGGGATTGGGGTAGGGCGTGTGGGAGGGAGGTCCAAGGGAAAGGAGTATATGTATACATATAGCTGATTCACTTCGTTGTATAGCAGAAAATAACACAACATTATAAAGCAATTATACTCCAGTAAAGAAAAGAAATATTAAAAGATTAAAATAAAAATGAAGTGCATTTTAAAATAAAAACAAAAAACAAGCAACAACAACAACAACAAAAAACACCCACTTAGGTCCTAAAGACCAATCACCACTAGCTGCCAGACATTAGAATAGGAAAGTCCGCATGCAAGAGAACACCAGCACTAGCTGTTTTTTGACAGCCACTGCATAAGATATCCTGAGAGAAAACAACCTAATTGAATGTAAATCCCCCAAATTTTAAGAAATAATAATGAACTCGAGAAGCTGACATAATCTCATTACCTGCTGGGGTTTTTTTGTTTTGTTTTGTTTTTTGCATACAACACTTGCCTCTACACTAGGGCTTTGAATAACTCTTGCTATTATTTTATTATATGATCATCTAAGTTGTGTCTTATTCTTCTATGGAGCTAATATGGTATCTGGATCATAGCAGAAGTTTAATAAATATTTGATGGATATAAATAAGGAATGACTATATGAATTAATAAAAATGAATATTTCTTTATGTTAAGATTAAAAAGTTTTTGACAGGTTGTATTTTTTTTTAATTTACTGTAGCAAATTTTGGGGTAGTTTTTTATGCAGTAATAAGTAACTGGAGCATCCTCCTATTAGTCCCAATTTGTAGTATCTCTTGAATCCCTTTAGTAAGAAATATTTTTTAAATTGCCTTTGCCATAAATTCTTTCATGAAAAAGCAAAGAGAAATCAACCCTAAAGTATTTGGAGTTTGACATTGTCACTTCTTGACATTGTCACTTCTTAGTTGTGAAAATTTGGACTCTACCTAACCTCTGAAAGCCATAATTTCATGGTATAGAAAACTTAAAAAATTACCTGAAGTACAGTTTACCCCAAAATATCACTGTGTACCCCAAGTTAAGCTTATTAGATAGATAGATAGACAGATAGACGACATAGAGATATATAATTATTTGCCAACATTTAAACTTAAGAGATTTCACCTAGATATCTAGGTGTCTGGTTTCTTTTACATGAAATGAGTAGAATTTTTTCCTTAGTTCGGCACAGGCTTGTTACTGCTTAAAGTTTCTTATATCCACTCCCTTAAATTTATACCTTCCTATGTGGGCACTTGAGTTTATGACCACGGTTCCAAATCATTGAAGCCATATTAGACATTATTTTTATTCCACTGGGAAAGTTCTCTCAACAGCTGCTACAAAAAAGAGTTATTTTTCGTTAAGTTGGTTTCCTCAGATTTGATAAAAATTACCAAACGTGGCTTTAAATTAATTAATTTTGTTATTCATTTAGTGAAAACTTTTTTCGAATATTATGTTAGGTACTCTACTGAGTATTAAGACATCACTTTGCAAATATTAGTTTGCTTCCCAAACACAAAGTCATTTTTTTTTTAGTAGTTCATGAATAGAACAGAATTCTCATGACAAGACTGTTGTTTCTTTTTGCTTAAAACTGAAAAATGCGCTCCAGTGGTAGAAATGAGAATTGAGCCAGGTCCAGTAGAATGTTCTGCAATGATGGAAATAGTCTATATTTGTGTGGTTCAATATGGCAGCTTTCAGCCACATGTGGCTACTGCAATTAAGGACATAAATTTTAAGTTAAGTTCAATTAAGTTCAATTTAATTTTGAATACTCACATGACCAGACGCTATAGAATTGGACAGCACAGATCTACACTTTATTGACTTTTCTATGAACTTACATAAAAAAGCAAACCCACAATGATGCTATTGCCAGTCTCAAGTGTTCTTTTAGGATCCGGACAAAATACCAGAGACAGAATATCGATTAAAACAGATAATACGATCATAGACAAAAAATATTGGGCATTGGGTGATCATCAGTGGAAAATAAGACAATGAAATCAATCATTCATTGAGTAAAACCATCTTGCCTGACTCAGTAGAGATGTTAAAAAGACCTTTTACCAAGCAAGGGCTCGCTGCCCTATATAGAAGCCAGTACCGTGGCACAGGCTTTTGACAAAAGAAAAAGCTCGACTGCAAGGTCCACAGCAAGCAGAGAGGAGGCAGGACTCAAATCTCTCTCTCTGATTTGGCGCTGGGCCAAGCTTTTCTGAGTTAGAGACGGACGGGTTTGTATGTGGAAGCCCTGGCAAGACAGATTTGGAATGGAAGGACTTTAAACCAGGCCATTTATGGTAAGGTATGAAAAAGGGGTTTAACACTGGATCTTTCTGCATAATGTACCCCTCGCATCTGAAGAAGTTTTGGCTTTCGAGTTCCAGTCGTGTCTTGATCTTTGGTTTTGTTGAGGGGAGACATTCTGGTTCTGGCAATATCGCGTCAAAATTTCCTCTTCTGCGCATGCTCCAGAAACGCGCCTTGCAGTTTTGGCTCACGGTCCTTACAAGAAAATTTTGACATTCTGTTATTAAGACAGGGCCAGTTTGAACTAATCTATGATGGAACTAGTCTAAGGCCGTTTTGACCTCATCTCCTTTAGCCTTACTTTCTAGATGAGAAAACTGAGTCCTGGCCGACCTGACTTGACCACTATTACACTAGTCTGTAGAAAAACCTGGACAGAAATTCACGCCTCCTGGTTCTTGATCACTTCTCGCCATGGATGTTTTCTGCAGCTTGTAAGCATAACCCAAATGCTTTGGCCAAGCTAAAATTTATCTATTTATTAATTTATTCAAACTGTGCACATAATACTTTTAAGTAGCGTAATGATACTTTGGGTATCATAATTATTTGGAACATTTCACAAAAATTTTAAAAAATGATGTGGGCGTCTGATCATTAATAAGCAAATGGTATTCTATACATACTTTTCTTTTTCGCTAGAAAAATAATCTGAGGGAAATAGAGATATGGACAACTCTGTCATATTCCAACTTCTCAGGTAAATGCAGCTTTCAAACACACTTCAACAGAATCCCAGTGATGCTGTTACCGTGGAGACAGCAAGCATTGGGAGAAGGCTTTAAGAGGAGAGTGCAGGAAGAGACACTCAGAGCCCTGTTTTACATGCAGAGCCATCATTTGACTCTATTTTATGCAGCACTGCGGCAATTTCTGATCATACAAGTGCAAAATGGTAACAGTCTTGACACCAGCTCTGTACGAAAGGTCATGCAGCTTTTGACTGTGCTTCTTGTCTTTTTCTTTTCTTTTTTTTTTAGAAGATGTTGGGGGTAGGAGTTAATTAATAAATTGATTAATTTTTGCTGTGTTGGGTCTTCGTTTCTGTTCGAGGGCTTTCTCTAGTTGTGGCAAGCGGGGGCCACTCTTCATCGCGGTGCGCGGGCCTCTCTTGTTGCGGAGCACAGGCTCCAGACGCGCAGGCTCAGTAGTTGTGGCTCACGGGCCTAGTTGCTCTGGGGCATGTGGGATCCTCCCAGACCAGAGCTCAAATCCGTGTCCCCTGCATTAGCAGGCAGATTCTCAACCACTGCGCCACCAGGGAAGCCCCTCTTCTTCTTTTCTTAATCAGAGGCTGTATAAGAGTAGGAGAGGTTTCCCTTTGGGTAGCCACAGAAAATACTTTAGGCACAAGGGTGTGTTGAATTTAATCAGTTCTGATACTGGTAGCTTCCAGTGTTAACCCTGAAACCCTATTACCATCATGAATGACATAATAAAACCATGCACATGTTTTGTATTTGTTAGTTTCCTCAAGGAAATTGGGAAAGAAGGAACCCAGGTAATGAATCCTTTTGTATTTGTAATGAACTTTATCTGTAAACACAATTCAGTCAATAAATATTTGTTAAGTACATTTTTTAAAATATAGGCAGAGCACCATTAGAGGAATTATGGAAGATATAAAGACGTATCCCACTTTGCTCTGAATTTTTTTTGAAAATATCAATTTATGCATCTGACTACTCCAGACTGTGAGTCCTGATTGGAAATGATGACACTGATGTCTTCATCTTTGTAAATGCAAGACTTGGCACAATGTCTGACACAGGGAAATCAGTCAGCGAATGTTTATCAAATGAAAGATCACTGAGATACAGTTCCTATTTTCAAGGTATTTACTATCTCGGTAAGCAATCTCTAACTGTGATTTTATCCCACTTGATGATTTTTAAGTGTGAATGATTTATGTGTGAACGGATGAGTGAAATCACCATTCAACTTATTCACGGATCCATTCATTTATTTAGTGCCTAAACTTGAAAGCTGTGTGTTCAACAAACTTTTTTTTGGTCTCCCTGATGTTCAACCAAAGTTGGCAGTGTAAAACCTCCCTTGTAAAGAAAATGCAAATAAATGGCAGCTCTAAGAGAAGAAGTGAGACAAAGCCTAGGTTTTGAAATGCACAGAACCAAGAAAATGGCACTTGGCTCATTTTTATTTCTTGCCCTGAGAAAGAATAGGCAGCTTAAATTTAGGTCTCCCAGGGCAACCAGGATATGAATTAACTCAGTACCACCTACTCAAGCTAATCTCTGCCATCAGAATCACGATGGCTTCTATGTAAGTATAATGCAATAAAAAGAAGATGGCTGCGGGGCATGGTTATAATCTGCTTTATAATTTGAAAACCTCATTTTAAAAGGTAAATTTAACTCCTGACTTGACTATTGCAGAAACTGACATCTTCTGGGAATAGGAAAAAAACCTCATCCTCACAGAGTAGTATTTCTTCATCTTGATTCTAAAAGAAACACACCTGCAAAGCAGACACTATTTTGGTTACAAGAGATCTTTAAACTTCTAATCTAATTTGTTGGTACACATCATGCATTTTAAAATAATAAAGACTATGCACACTCTGCATTTTGAGACCATATAATCTCCTTTCAAAAGTACAAAAGTTATGGAAGACACTGTCTTGAGTCAAACAAAATGCATTTCCATATAATTATAGTTCATCAATTAAAATATCAATGCTGGAAATTTTATTTATTGATTTATGTGTATTCGTTTGCAGTAAATTTTATTTGTTTACTTTTATTTATAACTCTTTGAAGAATTTCATAGACACTGGTGTTTAAATTTATTTTTAATTTATTAGAAAGACTGGAAGACATTTTCCTTTGAGTAATTGTAGATTGACAGGTTTTTTTGGTTTTTTTTTTTTTGGTAAAGCAGATGCCTGACTTTAGCTTTGATTGCAGAGGCATCCGTTTCAAAGAGGTATCCCCCTCAAAGACTGCTATCTGGGATTAAACACGTTGCCTGCCATAAGAACAGATAAGGATCCAGACCACCTCCCCACACTGAAGCTGCTTTGTTTCAGAGATCTAGGTTAACTGGTTGGTTTCAATAACTGATCATTTGGGCTACTTGGGTTTTTTTTTCTCTTTCTCCGCTTTAAATTCCTGCTCTTCTGTTTTAAATTCACCAATAAAGAGTGAGCCCAAAAAACCCTAGCTCCCACCCTACAAGCCCCAATAAAAGCAAGAACCCCAGGTCCTGGTATTCTTTCTCCCTTTACCTGTTGTGTGGCCTCAGGTGTGCTGTGTAATTTCCAGGTCTCTTAAGTAATAAACCTTTATTTTTTCAAAGTTTCCTGATGGTTATTGCAGAAGGGTGTCTTGCAATCATAGTAAGAACCACAAGCGCTGATTCAACCACAGCGTTGGTTATTGATATTCTGAGACCAGCACAAAAAAGTGATACATTCTAAATGAAGCTGGAGTTTCAAATTCCCATTATCCACTTTTGTTTTCTCCTTTACCTCCGTGCCTCCCCTTGGATTTGAAATTATGTACATATATATATATTTATGTAAAAACAAAAGACATAGGGCTTCCCTGGTGGCGCAGTGGTTGAGAGTCCGCCTGCCGATGCAGGGGACATGGGTTCGCGCCCCGGTCCGGGAAGATCCCACATGCCGCGGAGCGACTGGGCGCGTAAGCCATGGCCGCTGAGCCTGCGTGTCTGGAGCCTGTGCTCTGCAACGGGAGAGGCCACAACAGTGAGAGGCCCGCGTACCGCAAAAAAAAAAAAAAAAAAAAAAAAAAAAAAAAAAGACATAAAGACTTGTGTTTTTATAGGGTATGTTTTATACAAATTTGTTTTTTATAAATACAGATTCATTTGTATGACTATACTACATCTTGTTATACTTTTCCCAATTCATGGGAAAATGTATTTTCCCCATTTTTTACTATTACACAGTGTATTTATGGTCAGAATGTCTTAAGCTATGTGCTGTGCTATATTTTTTTATTAACAGAGTATAAGGTGGCATACCTTTCTTTTTTCCTTCCTTTCCTTTCTTTATATTTTTTTCTCTTTTACATAAAATTGCTATCAGTGAAGGTTTTAGACTAAACACAGCAGAAGCTGACTCTGGCTGGTTAAGCAGAAAGTTTTTTAAAAAAGGATATTGGGAGGCCTGGAAAATCTTCCTGAGTCAAGTCTGTGCTTCTGGGAACAATGTCCCAACCTGCACTGCAGAACTTGCTTTACAGAGGATCCACGATCACTGCATCTGCTTTCTTGACTCTTGGAGGGAATCCTACTGTGCCACTTGTACCAGTGGACCTTCTCCACGCGTCTCCTGTGTGTCTCTCCAGGCTGCCAAGATTTCCGTGGAAATGTGGCCTCTTCTGCCACCTGGGCCTGGAGCGGGTGAGAGAGTGAGAGCAAGAGAGAGAAAGAAAATGGAAAAATGGAAGCCCCACCCAGAGCCCATGTGCTTGCATTGCTCACTTCTCAATGGAAGTTCAGTACGGGTGATTTTGATTGTTGGTTCTGAGGCCACAAGCCTGTCCTCTACATGCAAGAGGGCTGGAAGTTTGAGCTCTGACTTCTGTGTTAGTTCTATGTTAAGAAACATAAGTCGAAATATCCCTCAATGGGAAAAACTATTCAAACTTGACTGGTAGCCATGAATATGAGAGATGTTCACTCTACTGCCTAACTGACCTATAAAGAGCTAAATCACCAGTAAATAATAGCTCAGGTTTCCTCATGACTTTGCTGAACTTTGATAGTGGAAAATATTTTGACTTTTGCCAATAGTGATGAAGAAAAGGGTTATTATTTTTTAAACTTTGGTTAAAAACGTTAGACATTATTTTGTATATTTACGTGGCAATAATATAACTTTTTCTGTGAATCTTTCTGCCTTTAGCTTTTACCCATTTTTCTAAATAATAGTTTTTGATTGTTTGTTTGTTTGTTTTGTATTTAATGGCAGGTGTTCTTTATATAGTCTGGGTATAATTTTGTTATCAGTTATATATGTTGTAATCAATTTCTCCCAGGATACTGTCTGATTTAACTTTGTTTATAATAGCTTTTGTTAGACTTAAAATTTTGATGTTAAATTTATGATGTTTTTAATAATTTTTATTTTTGTGATTTTAAGATGTCTTTAATCAAGGTGATATATTGTCTCTGATATTTTTTATCTAATAATTCAAAAAAGTAGTTTTGTTTTGGCTTACATATTTGTTTTTAATTCAACTGGAATTAACGTTATTGTTAGTGTGAAGTAAGAAAATTAATTTTTCCATGTAGTTAACCATTTGTCCTAACATCATATAATTAAATATTTCACCCTTTCATAACTGATTGGAAATGCCCACACTTCTTTTTTATTTTTCTTTTAGATTTTACTGAAAATCACTAGATGGTCCTTCCATCTCTTTTCAGTTGCCCAATTTAGCAATCCCTCAAGTTTCAACATGAACTGTACCTCCTTTGGGAAAACTTCCCTAAATATCCAAGCCAAACTGCTCTTTTCTACCTTTAGATTGTTTTAGAGTTTGACCCAGTATTGGTTACCTCTTTCCATGCTATGGGAATATAAACACAAAGCATCTAACGTAGAGGGGGATGCCCAGTAAAACTTCTTGGAGGAGGTATCATTGAGGTGAAAATTCAAGGACATGGAAAACACACTTCAGGCAAAAGGAACAGCATTCTCAGACACTTACTATGTTTGTATATTTATCCTTTTAATTTTATGTAAAAGTTCTTGAGTGAAAGAGAAAAAAATCTATAATTTCAAATATCTCCATAGCATTACCCTTAACAACTATTTAATGAATTTTTGCTAATTGATGTTCTAATTAAAGCAGTCATTCCACACAACATTTTAAAGGTCATAATTCATCAGAGTACAATATCCAAAGAAAAATGTACTTAAATCCCTTTATACCAACTGGGTAATTGGACTCTGGCTAAACACAAAGCAGAACTTACCTTATTAACGAAAAAAGCGTTTTGCATATTTGTTAATTGACAGATTTCTAAATGGCTACATCCTCAGATTAAAAAAGGAAGCAGTGTATATATGTCTCTATTACATGTTACTTAATATTTACAAAGTTTTTTTCTTTTAGCTCATGAAAGTACCTGTTAAAATCATCTTCCCAGGAAACATCGTAGTTCAGGATACTGCAAAAGTAAAATAGTTTAAATCATTTGCGTCCCATACTCTTGAACCAGCATACCAGTCTTGACAGGAGATGCCAAATGGACATTTCTCTAAACCTTACCTCTTTCAGTTGTAGAATGTATTTATTATGAAAGCTGCACCAGTAATTGGATGGGAAGAAGGTAAGACAGTGGCTAGTGAGAGAACTAGAAAAAAATTTAAAGGGAGAATTCACAATTAGAACTATTTAAATTTATGCTTCTAATGGAAGATACAATTACCATAAAAAGTGGAAATATGACAGCGTTCTTATATTGAATCTCTAAGGAAGAAAGATTACCTTTCTTCTTATTACTTAATGTTGAAAAAGTATATTTAGCTTGGAAAGCATCAGAATTAACTTAAATGATAAAAATGTGTTCCACCACCAAGAAGAAAGAAAATGTACCCTCTCAGCCAATATAATTCATTCATTAGCCAGGAGAAAGGGGTGTGCAGATACCTACAGTCTACCTTAAATCTACTTTTCCTAAGCAGACACTGTAACAAGGTCACATTCATTATTGTGGGAATATTATGTCTGATTTTCACACATATTTTTTTTCTTAAAAAAAAAAGCTATAGATTTTTAAAGTTAGGTATGTTCTTAAGACATGTGTAATTTTGGAACTCAAAATTATTGAATTCATTACAAAAATATAACAAGTCACTTTCAGTCATTTTAAAGGTACATAAATGTGCCCACGATTATGGGTGTTTGCATGGTGGTTATTACAATGGTTTTTATCCTTTAAAAATTGTCCTTGGGGAAACAACTTCTGAAAATGCAACATCTCATTTTCATAAGAGAATGAAGGGACAGAGTGCACACAACTACTTTTACAGCAAACCATCACCATTAGAACAAAGGAACATTGACTAACACTATAAATCAAGAGCAGTAGTGGAACAGGAATGCACAGCCTGGAAGGTTAAAAGCAATTAGTAAATAACAAAGGTGGCTTTGAGGCTATGAGGCTCACTTTTTGGCTCAGCTGGGTAATATCTGTCACCACGTCTTAGTCACGCTTTCAGCTAGAGATATTTATAGGTTGTGAATACTGTTTGTAATGCTGAGTATTCTCTTCTGTGGTGTACTTGCATTTTCACTGATTAAAGAAGGGAAAAGTCTCCAAACTAAGATAAACCCTGAGCATGGTTATCTTTCAGTAATTCAAGAGCAAAAACTGCCTTATACATTGATATATTCTCCAGGTCTATTATAATCTCTGGACAGAGTAGATTTTCAAAAACTATTTGCTAAATTAATACATCAGTGAGATATAAATAAAGAAATGAACAAATGACCACATGGGATTGAAAACTCGCCTGGTACTACAGTTCAGGAATTTGATAACAGTCCCTCAACAATTTTAGATTTGTTCATTGGTTTATCTCATTACTCTTCATTCCTCTACTCAGTTAACTCAGTAGCCATTCCTTGAGTACCTACTCTTTGCCAGATGCTGTGCTATGCACCATAGATGCAATGAATAAAATAATCATTAAGGAATGTTTAAAGAATTTTTAAACTACAATGTGTTGTGATAAGAATGGAATAGAGTTCAGTAGAAATTTCTGTAATGGTCCAGAAAGTGGAACAACCAAATCAGTTAGATGAGGAAGGTTTGATATGGAAACCAGTATTTTTTTTGAATTTACTTTTTATTTTATATTGGAGTATAGTTGACTTACAATGTTGTGTTAGTTTCAGGTGTAGAGCAAAGTGATTCAGTTATACATATACATATAGCAACTCTTTTTTAAAAATTCTTTTCCCATATTGGCCATTACAGAGTACTGAGTAGAGTTCCCTGTGCTATACAGTAGGTCCTTGTTGATCATCTATTTTTTTTTTTTTTGTGGTACGTGGGCCTCTCACTGTCGTGGCCTCTCCCGTTGCGGAGCACAGGCTCCAGACGCGCAGGCTCAGCGGCCATGGCTCATGGGCCCAGCCGCTCCACGTCATGTGAGATCTTCCCGGACCAGGGCACGAACCTGTGTCCCCTGCATTGGCAGGCGGACTCTCAACCACTGCACCACCAGGGAAGCCCCTGCTCATCTATTTTATATATAGTAGTGTTTATATGTTAATCCCAACCTCCTAATTTATCCTTCACCCACCCACCTTTCCCCTTTGGTAACCATAAGTTTGTTTTTGAAGTCTTTGAGTCTGTTTCTGTTTTGTAAATAAATTCATTTGTATCATTTTTTTTTAGATTCCACATATGTGATATCATATGATATTTGTCTTTGTCTGACTTACTTCATTTAGTATGATTATCTCTAGGTCCATCTATGTTGCTACAAATCGCATACTCTCATTCTTTTTTTTAATGGCTGAGTAACATTCCATTGTATACATGTACCACATCTTCATTATCCATTCCTCTGTCAATGTACATTTAGGTTGCTTCCATGTCTTGGCTATTGTAAATAGTGCTGCTATAAACACAGGGGTGCATTATCTTTTTGAACTATAGTTTTGTCCGGACATATGCCCAGGAGTGGGATCGCTGGATCATATGGTAACACTCTTTTTAGTTTTTAAAGGAACCTCCATACTGTTCTCCACAGTGGTTGTATCAATTTACATTCTCACCACCAATATAGGAGGATTCCCTTTTCTCCACACCCTCTTCAGCATTTGTTATTTGTGTTTTCCTAGAAACCAGTTTTGAGGATGGGTAAGTTTACCATGTTGATAAGCATGTGCTTTAAAATAGTAGGATATTCTTCCCAGAAAGAATAGCATGTTTGGTGCCACGGGATCCTCTGAGACCATGATGCTTTGGAAGTACAAAGTGCTAGGGACAAAGAAGTTTAGAGAGCAATGAAAATTTCAAAACATTTACAACATATCCATTCCCTTCATAACTATTCTCAACTCCCACAAAGTGTACATAAAGAATTAGTACAGGACCAACGAAAACAACAAAAGTATAAATTTCAATGGCTATTGGACAGGGCTATGCTGGAGGAGTTTGTGAGATTGCTTAGAGGTTTATAAATCTCACAGAGGTGTATTTTTATGGTAGACAGCCTTATCTGAGTCTCAAAGAAAAGGTAACTCACTGAGTTCCGTGCCAGACTATTCTATCTCAGCGTGGATTCTTCACCTGTCAACATTTGGTTTCATCCAAGTACAACCTTTCTTTTTCCTGTTATGAGAAGGGGCTTCATGGTTTCTTTAAATCACAGAGAAGCATTCATTTCATGCTACAAGAAAGACATTGTACTCTTTCACTCTCGGTGGTGATAAAAACCTCATGCCGTAGACTGTGTTGCCTGAGATGCCAATATCACAACTTCCACATCCTCCTATGTCCCATTGTGACTTTTTTTTAAGAGACAAATTTGAAAGTAAAACTCCAGTTCCTACAGCCTTCCTACGGGGCATTGAATTTAATCCTCATGGAAATAAAGAATTAACAGCCCTGAACCAACTGACTCCAAAGCTCACTATACTGGCTTCGAAAAGAATGCAGACTCAGAACAGACCCAGGGCCTGATGTATATGAGAAAGAAGCACAGCAGGGAGAAAGGAAGGTGACCACAAGCACATTACAGTATTCTTTCTGGCTGAGCCTGGGGTATCTTTTTTTGACATACACTCAAGTAATTTCACTATTACGCATGGTTTCCAAGACTTTGTAGCTCTTGGAGAACCTGCTGACTAGTTACTGCAGAATGCTCTTATCTGATCAGCAGTGTGTTCCCTTAGAGAGTTAGAATTTGTTGTTCCGTTGTCAAAACACAGGACTGTGCATGCCAATAGGGCATGCATATGCCTGACACAATTGTCTTTTCCTTTTCTCTCTTATCAAAAATTTAATAAGGCAGACTAAATAAACCATAATGGGCCAGTACTCTGAGGACCGTATGTGTTTATTGCCTTCTGTAGGAGCTGCAGAGACCTGGTCCCTTGCGCCGGTCAATCTGCTTTTATATGCTTCAAGGAAAAGAAGAAAAGAATGTGATAAGAGGAGCTGACACCTATACCATGGTGATTAATAAGCTGACTCATTTACATTTTGACAAAACATACCGACAAAACATACCAGTAGGAGTTTTTAACATCACATTTCATTCCATTAACGCATGCTCTTCAAGCTTTTTTAAAATTCTTTTCCCTTATGGTTTATTACAGGATATGGAATATAGGTCCCCATGCTATGCAATAAGACCTTGTTGTTTATCCATCCTATATATAATTTGGTTTGCATCTGCTAACCCCAAACTCCCTATCTATCCCTCCCCCACCCTTCTTGGCAACCACAAATCTGTTCTCTATGTCAGTGAGTCTTTTTCTGTTTTGTAGGTAGGTTCATTTGTGTCATATTTTAGATTCCACATATAAATGATATCATATGGTATTTGTTTTTCTCTTTCTGACTTACTTTGCCTAGTATGATAATCTCTAGGTCAATCCATGTAGCTGCAAATGACATTATTTCATTCTTTTTTATGGCTTAGTAATTCCACTGTATATATATATATATATATATATATATATATATATATACCACATCTTCTTTAACCATTCATCTGTCAATAGACCTTTAGGTTGCTTCCACGTCTTAGCTATTGTAAACAGTGCTGCTTTGAACACTGGCATGCATGTATCTTTTGGAATTAGAGTTTTCATCTTTTCTGGTTATATGCCAAGGAATGGGATTGCTGGATCATATGACAACTTTATTTTTAGTTTTTTGAGAAACCTCCATACTGTTCTCCATAGCGGCTGCCCCAGTTTATATTCCTACAAACAGTGTAGGAATGTTCCCTTTTCTCAACACCCCTCTAGCATTTGTTATTTTTAGACTTTTTAATGATGGACATTCTGACCAGTGTGAGGCATACCTCATTGTAGTTTTGATTTGCATTTCTCTAATAATTAGTGATGTTGAGCATCTTTTCATGTGCCTGTTGGCCATCTGTATGTCTTCTTTGGAGAAATGTCTATTTAGGTCTCTGCCCATTTTTTAATTGGCTTATTTTGTTGTTGTTGTTGTTGTTACTGAGTTGCATCAGACATTTTTATCCATTTGGGGCTTTAAAAATAACATACAACTTTAAGAAAACGTTCTTACAAGACACTGGTTTGTTGAAGAGTATATTTCTACTGTCTAGTCAATCAATCTGAATCCATCTGTGAAGTGAATTTTCATTTTCTTTGCTCTTTCAGATGTATAGCTTTCAGGAGATACATGAGAACCAAGAAGAAAAAAAAAAACCAAATAGATGAAGAGTAAAACCAGGCTCACAATGCAATTTAGGAATAAATTAATGTGAAAATGGAAATTTGTTAACACTCATTCAGCATAATAATTTGGGGCATTTAGCAGGGGATGGAAGAGAAAAATTATTTTCCCTCTCCTCCCAGTCTTTACTGAACATATTTAGGAAATGCATAGTTTTGGAGTTTCTCTTTTTTTCTTTCTTTTTTTAGTGTTCTTGTCATGTTTTCACAATGCAACAGGAAATATAGTGAGGAGTTGTGAAGAGTTGTCCTTCCTCTCCCCTGATTCAACAGATTTCAAGTTTCTGTTCTGGTTGTCTTAGTTTCTATCTAAATTGGTAGTTATCCACTGTCCTAACACCCTCTACATCAGGAACTAAAAAACTTTTTTGGCAAAAAAGTTGATTAAACTCATTTATTCTTAGGGTATTAAAAAACCACACACAGTTCAAAGTATTATTCTGTCAAGGGATATTTGAATTTTAACAAACACAAAAAATTCACTCAAACGGAATATTTCTAGTGGTGTATTCAAGCAGTCAGTAAAGGAACTTTGGGTGGGAAGACTCTTAGGATTTGACTCATTTCCTGTCCCCTGCAGGTTGTTTTGTCTTCCAGGAAAGCCAGCCCTGAACCAGTTTTGTGACCAACACCATCTTTGCTCACCATTTACAGCCCAATGTTTTCTCCAAAGAACCTACCTTAACCTATTAGAAACAATGAGTGCTACAGGCTGAATTGTGTCTCTCAAAAAGATGTGTTCAAGTCCTAACCCCCTAGTAACTCAGAATGTGACCTTATTTTGAAATAAGATCATTATAGGTAATAATTAGTTAAGCTAAGCTAAGTACATACTGGAGTAGGATGGGTCTTTATTCCAATGTGATTGCTGTCCTTATAAGAAGAGGAATGATGCTGTAAAGGCAAATACACTGGGGGAATGCCTTGTGAAGAGAGAGGCAGAGTTTAGAATGAAGCATCTATAAGCCAGGGAACATCTGGGACTACCAGAAGCTGGCAGAGGTAAAGGAAGCATCCTGCCCTAGAGGCTCTGAAGGGAGCATAATGCTGCCAAAAACTTGGTTTCAGATTTCTAGCTTCCAGAACTCTAAGAAAATAAACTTCTGTTCTTTTAAATCACCCAGTTTGTGGAACTTTGTTATGATAGCCCTAGAAAACTAATACAACTAGTGATTTCTTTTTGTTTGCTCTTTATCTTTTCTGTTTCTCTACTTCTATTTCCTTCTTTCCATTTATTTATTTATTTATCTATTTATTTACATATTTAGCCAACATCTAAATACGATGTTGCTCATTGACAAGGAAAAGGAGTGGGACCATGAGAAAAACAAAGTCTCTTTTTCCTTTTACATTAAAATATTGGGAAACCTGTTCAAAGTCGCATCCCCTCAGTGGGCTTCAACTATCTACAAAAACAGATTTTTTAAAACATTTACAGGCTTTAGCTTTAAAACTCTTTAAAAGAGTGCAATTCTTTAGTCAAATGAAATATTACATGGCTCCTCAAAATGTGAAATAGATTTTAAAACTGCACTTTTCTGTTTGAAGTCAGGAAGGGACCCCGAATCTAATAGTACAGCTTCTCTTTGTCATCTTCCTTCCCTAGATGGCCCACATGGTAACTCCATTGTTGCAGGTATTTTATTAGAATAATGTTTTCAATAAGAATATAGTTATATAGTTAAGAATATCTTAAGAAAGCTCTATTAAGGATGAGAAAACAAAACAGTGGTTACTACTAGTCAGGGAGTATACCTGAAGACCAGAACTGTACATCATACATGGCTGTTCCAACACATATAACCTGACAAGGAGGGGAAAAAAATTGTTTTGAGTATTTGGCCATTTGGTATATCAGCTAATCTTCCTGCTGAGTAAATAGGGAAAGTCCAGATCATAAATTTACTACTAAACAGAGAAACTGATGTTTGTGGAGTGCTGAAAGTATTAATGTATTACATGTTCATACTCAGTCCTCCAGAGGTAAACATTCTCCCACATTACCGATTAAATCACTGAGGCTGTGACTCCAAATCTGTAATATGCCCACAGTCAATAGTGAGGCAGATACCAGGATTCAAAGCCAAGTCTGAAGTACACACATTGTCATGAACTGTGCTCTCACCCTGCGTGAAGAGAAGAAATCTTTTTGTGTGTGTTATTTGCTTCCATCTCTTTTAACCAACATTTTGTGAGGGTAAAATCTCTCCTAACTATGCTGGATGTGATGGACCCAGATAAGAGAAGAATGACAGCTCTTGTGAGCCATCTGCAGGAAACACCAAGCGTGGGTGGTAGATGTAAATGTCACAGCGGGTGGTGGATACAATACCTGTGTGGACAGGTGCAGATGAATTGACAACCAACTGTATTTTCTCCTCACTGCTCAGTGTTTTGTTTTCACGTTTAATCTATGAGGACAGGCATCATGTTCAGACCGTTTTGCCACTGCGGTGCTAAAGCAGCAAGCATTTCCTTCCCTCGCCCCATACTTTCACATTCTATATAAAGTTATGCTCACATGGCACTGAAATAGACATTTTTATGTTCTACAAAAATACCACTGCAAAATGGCAAAAATGCTATAACTTGAAATAGATTATATTCTAAGATTAACTTTGCCTAAAGAACAGATTTTCCCCACATATTCATTCTGAAATCTTTAAGTCCTAGAAAAACTGCCACTAATTCCCCACTCCTCTGTGATCTCAGCTGTACCCTCACCTTGACTGTCTTCTTTAGGAAAGATGTTGACCACAGGAATGCAAAGAAAATCACTTCCTACCTATGTGAACTTGAGCTATTCACCTAAACTTTCTAAATCGAGATTCCTTATATTCAAAATAGGAAAAACATTTTAAAAATTATTTTCACTTGTATTTATTTTGCTTTCTAAGTTTCCCCCTCTAAGATAAATTTCATGACAACAGGAACTTAAAAAATGACAATGGAATCATCTTGTACATACTATTATGTCAATTGATTTTACATACACACAGAGTTTTTCATGTCAGAGAAACTGACATATCAATAACAAAACTTTTTTAACACATTTCTGTCTGACTTGTTGCATTCCATAACTTTTGGTATGTTATGTTTATATTTTAATTCCTCCTAAGTTATTTGCTGGTTTCCCTTGTGATTCTTCACAGCCATTTATTATTTATGAATGTGTTGTTTCATTTCCACATATTTGTATATCTCACTTATTTTTTTCTGTTATTGACTTCTAATTTCATTCCATCATGGTTAGAGGACATAATACATACAGCAAAATTACAAGAACTGATTGGAGAAATATAGTTCTACAATAATCATTGAACATCAGTGCCTCACTTTCAACCAAGGATTGAACAATTAGACAGAAGATCAGCAAGAAAATAGAAGATTTGAATAATATTATAAACAAACTATTCTTTTTTTATTGAAGTATATTGATTTAAAATGTGTTAGTTTCAGGTGTACAAAAAAGTGGTTCATATATATATATTCATATATACATAAATATGAACATATATATGTGAAACTTATAAAAGAACATATATATATGTTCTTTTTCCAATTCTTTTCCATTATGTGTTATTACAAAATATTGAGTATAGTTCAATCTATTTTATATATTGTAGTGTGTATAAACAAACTAGTATTAACAGACATCTATAGAATATTCCACCCAACAACAGCAGAATACACATATTTCTCAGTGTACAGGGAACATTCTATAAGTTAGGCCATAAAACAAGTCACAATACATTTAAAATGATTGAAATCAAATAAAGGAATAATAAATCTTAAGGGGCAGGGTCACTGAAAGGGTGAAGTGTTTTTGCTGCTACTTCAAGTTAACATTAGTTGAACATTTACTGTACACTGACACTGCACTAGACACTGGAACAAAGATTAATAAGGCATTTGCAAACCACAGGGACCTAACATTCTAGTGGGAAGGATGAACAGAGAAACAACGAACTGCAATGCATCCTGATAACTGTGAAAAATGTCACTGCTCTGGGAGCTTATAGTCAAAACTGGCCAACTGCTAGGAAAGGCAGGTCACGATGGCAGGGAGTGAGATGAGAAGGATCAGACATAGATTTATCGAGAAACTGAGAGTTGTGGAGTCTTGATCTCAAAAAGTATGTGTTTTCTAACAGGAGAAAAGAAATTGAAATCTCACAGTTTTGGGGCATAGGGGTGAATGGACCTGCAAAGCAGTTTGAAATAACCATAGAAGGTCTTTTATGGCATTCTCCAGATTCTAGCCTTGATTTCTTCATATAGGTTTCTAAGAAAAAAAGAAAGAAAATGAGAAAGCATAAGTGGCATAAATAGTAAACATTTTGAAAAGGGAAAACAAGTTTACACATTTAAAGTTCAAGGTTAGTCTGGTGTTTTTAGGGTCTGGCAATCACCAGAAACACTGAGCAGCTTGGATTCCAGGGCATATGTCAAGTGTTCAATTTGACTGAGCATGGTGTAATTTTAAGTCATAAATAATTAAGCCATGTCCTCAGCCTATGGAAGTGAGTAACATTGAACATTTCAAGGGGATTCTTTGCCATTTTCAAAGACTAAAGATACACTAATGATGATTATCAAGTGAGTTGCCACATTTCAAAATTACTCATGGAAGTGTTCCTAATTACCTGTCTTAGTGTGCAGCAAATAACAGCCTTACTAAATTAGTAATGCTCAGCATGATTTAACAACTAGCCTTGACATCTAAGTCCCTTATAACGTGTGGATGACATTTTTTATCTTAAAACCAATGGCAGTCCACAGCCCACGCATTTAGTTCACCAGCGACATACTCTTTTACATGAGCCTCTTGGTGATAAGTGATAAAGTTGACTCCTGTGTGAAGGTCATTCTAAAATGACTTGGGAAACAAGTGGCATGCCAATTTTTCCTGTAATTCAGAGTTGATGCTTCAACTGTGGAAAGGTTAGAAAAAGAGAGGTCCCCTTCACTCAATGAAGAATTGCAATTACTATCTTTATATTAGCTGACAAATTAGCATCCTAAATCCTCAATTTTGTGATAAACAAAAAGTAAGACACAAAGTAAAAAACAAAGTCTCCTTTAGTAGGAAGGAAAAACTAGGAGGCCCTAGAAAAGGTTTCAAATTTAGGTTAGTTTCCCAGACAAAATGTGCTCTAGTAGAAAAGGACTGACTTTCTTGTCTTCTGAGCAGGGATGTTCTCATCTTTAGTATTTAGTCTCTGACCCCATTCCTATAATGTGCCTTTCACATTTTAGATTCCTCATCTTTAAAATAGGGGGATGATATTATCTAACTAACCATTTTATTGTCAGAATTAAATAATATTATATGAAACGGCTGTAAATGTTCAAGTGCTCTAATATCAATATTTTGGCAATTAGGCTAAAAATTCAGAAATATCAAATAAGACTATTTTCACACATTCAGTGTGTATGGAATGTTTCTGAGTAAAAGCAGTCTTGGTACCAGAAGACTGAGCACTGCAAGATGTAATATAAAATACAACAGAGAGTACACAAGACATAGATAAATAGATAATAGATAAGCTATAGTATAAGAGATTATTCTAAGATTATATACGGCTTTATAAATGTGTCTCATGTCTCTTCCTCAATTTCTCTATGTATAAGTTATATGGACATATATCTTAAAAGACCTTTTACTTGAATGTATTGAACATTTAGCTCTAGCTCTGGTTCTTTTACTACTTATCTCACCCCAGGGGAAAAACACACACGTACATGCACATGAACACACACAAAAATTATTTCCTCCAAACCTCATTTTTACATTTACAAAATATGAGACTTTGAGTAAATGATCTCTAAGATCTTTGGACACATTAGCTTTCTTTGATTTTAATTTTATCACCATCTCTTACCCTACCGCTGTCCAAATGCCTAATCATGTATTTAGATATCAATCAGGAAAAGAGGGGGAAAAAAAATGGAAAGAAGGGGCTCGGGAAGAAATGGCTACAGAAAGAGAACCAGAGTTAAAGTTGTGAGAGAAGAATTGAAGCTGAAAAAGACACGTTGTTCTTAATCTCTCCTGCATCAAAAATTGAATCAAACTTCTTTATCATTAGATTAAAGAGACTATATTTTCTTATAATTCAGGTACTTATAGGACATTACTTAATGAACTCAGTATCTACAGTAAAATTTTTTGGAAAAACATCAAAATTACTCTGAAAATTTAGATTGTAAAAGTAGAATGTCATAATTTTATTGATTTATTTTCTATTTTCAAAGTCCCCAATTATTTAAACTCTGCAAACTCAAATATAGGAGCTTTCTTGAAAATGAAGCATTGTAATGAGTAAAGCTAAAAACACTAAAGTTTAAAATTTCCTGGAATATACCTTTTTGGCGGAGCAGATCTTGCTTAGGAATCTTGCTATGACTCTTCTGGCAGTGTTTATTGTGATATTTGTCAGTGGGGATACGCTGGAAACTCTACTAACAGAGATGTAACAACTCAAAGCACTGTTTTTGCCAATTCGAAGTTTTAAATAGTGCCAAGTGTAACATAGTGGTGCTATGACGGAGAGACTCCAAATCAGCATCACCCCATTGATGATGCTGAGCTCGAGAACTGTATGACATTTATTCTGATATGCATGGATTGTTTAGGCAATCTGTTTTGCGCATGCACAGGTATTATCTATTTTATCATCAGAATTAGCCCTTTTCTTTACTCTCTCAACACAGGTATTGAGCACAAGGGTATTGCTGAGTTTGATACGCCAAAAATCCCCTCATAATGTGAGGGAAAGAAAAGCACAAGTTTGCATAATTTCTTCTTTCTCCTTCTGCAAGGTCATACTGTAGGGAAAGAAAAGATATCTAGAGGTATTATACCCAGTAGAATATAGGACGTTCTGGGGGTGTTCAGGATCTATCATAGTTTGAGGGGAAAATATTAGGAATATTAAATATATGTGTTAACGTAAAGGTTTTATTTTTTTATTTTGAATATATTTAATAATGTATTAGTACAATAATATATTTATGTGATTTATGATTAAGTATAGAAATAGCCAGCAAATATAAAAAGGTGCTTGACATCACTAACCATCAGGGAATACAAATTAAAACCACAGTGAAATATCACCTCACTCCTGCCAGAATGGCTGTGATCAAAAAGAAAAAACAAAAAATGTTGGTGAGGATGTGGAAAAGGGAACCCTCATGCATTGTTGGTGGGAATGTAAATTTGCACATCCACTATGGAAAACAGTATGGAGGTTCTTCAGAAAATTAAAAAGAGAGTAGAATAATGGTTGCCAGGAGCTGGGAGGTAGGGTAAATGGGCAGATGTTGGTCAAAGGGCTTAAACTTTCATTTATAAGATGAATCAGTTTTGGTGATCTAATGTACAGCATGGTAATTATGGTTGATAATACTATATTGCATACTTGAAAATTGCTAATAGAGTAGATCTTATGTGTTGTTCCTACATACACACACACAAAGGATAACTGTGAGGTGATGGATGCGTTGACTTCATTGCTGTAATCATATTACTGTGTACACAAATATCAATTCATCATGTTGTATACTTTAAATACATAAAATTTTAGTTGTATATCAATACGTCAATAAAGTTGGGGGAAAATAAAATATTTGTAACATGACAAAAGGTTAAAATATTTGTTTTATAATGAGTATTTATATATCAGCAGTAAATTTATTATCTCAATAATATAAATTGTATAAACACCTCAACAGAAAGTTATCAAAGGGAATAAACAGTTTCTAGCATAAATGCAATTGATTAGTTTATTTACTAAAATTTGATTACCTTCATTAATTAAATATTGCAAATTTAAACAAAAACGTGACGTCCTCTCTCACATAGCAAAGATTATATTACCAACGCTCAATACAGGCAATGTTGTTGGGAAATGGCCACCCTCACAGTTTGCTGTCAGCAGTGTAACTCTGGCCATTTTTTACATTTTATGTCTTACTGTAATACATAAATGTGCATGTCCATTAGTCATAAAATTCCACTTATAGAAATTTATCTTAAAGGAATAATTAGACAAATTTGCAAAGATGCCCATAAAATGATAACAATAGCTAACATTTTTTGTGTATTTTATATGAATTATCTAATTTAATCACCATAAAACACTATGAATGATTTTTACCTATTACTATCCCAGTTTTATAGCTGAAGGATCTCAGGATAATCGAAGTTAAATAACTTGGTCAAGGTCACAACAGTTGTGACTGAAATAGGGCTGCCTGTCTCCTAAGCAGATCTTCACAACCAGGTAATCTTAGCAAATAAAGTGGATTGAACTTCAGCCTCCATTCCACCCTTTTTCTGGGTAGTCCTTTACTGAAGAATCGGGAAAGCTAACACACACATTTCACAGACTCACTTGAAGCTAGGGTTCCTGATGTGTTTTAGGTTCATTTATGCAGGTGCACTCCCATGAGATTTGGCAGACAGGATTAATGTGGAGGTCCTTTAGCAGTTCTTTCCATTTTCTGCTGGCAAATACAGTGTGGAAGCATTTGGGTTTCTTGTGGCAGCAGCCAAGGACCAATCACTAGCTTCATGGGTGTCAAATCTCATGACATACACTTTGTCAGTGCAATTCTTACAGTGTGGCAAAGCTCTGGGTCCACATATCCTGTGCCAGAGCTTCCTGATACCTGGGTCACAGCTCAGCAGAATTTTCCTGGGACCAGCTGTTGAGATGGCAGCAGCACCTTTCTGACTCTGGAGATGATAGCTTTTCTTTTATTTCTTGGGTCAAAAGTTTCATGATCTGTGCATCATAAGTAAGGCCTTGTCCTCTTGGAGTTAAGAGTTTCAAGGACTGCTTCCTGATGGCCAAGCTTCCAGATTGTAGGAAAAATAGCCATTCTCCTAGTGGCCCTGTTCCATGGAATTGTCCTGGAAATCACTCCTGCAAGCCCAGTCTAGAACTCAGTCTTTCAGCCATGCTAACGATTTTTATAAAAGCTCAGACCTTTCTCATTTCTGCAATTAAACATTGACTATATGGCTAGCCTAGGATATATACTGAGTTTGATTTAATATTTGTTAATTGATAACAATTTAAATTATTATAATGGAGAACTGGATATATAGCTATGCAATACATTTGTACAATGAACTAGAATGCAGTAATTAAAATTAAAATCTATATCTATATCTATTTATTAACATGAAACCTATTACTTACAACATAGTATTGAGTAAAAAAGAAGGCTATAAAATAGCATGCTGTGTGTGTATGTGTGTGTGCTTAGAAAAGTGTGTCCAGATAGAAAATAAAATGTGAATAATCATTTTAATATTATTTAATACTTAATAATCTTTTAGCATTACTCTTTTGGATAATTCTCACTTTCTTCCTTAGAGCTTTTTATATTATGGGAAATTTTAATGATTACCGTTGCTTTAATAATAACAACAAAAAATAAAAGCTATTTACATTTTGGGCCAAAAAAAAAGAAAGACACCGCCACTATCTTACCTTGGGTGCTATAATTTTATATTAGTTTAATTTTATAAGTCACCTTCAATTCTTTGGAAAGAATATGAAGTTTAAAGGCTATGACTAAAAATGAATACTTGCTATGTACTTATTTAAAAACTACCTCTTATTGTGTGGCTTCTACTTGTTGCAATATATTTATTTCATATGGTGATCTTGTCGGCTTGTTCCACACACACTGAATGTAGAATGCCTTTTTACTTCATTGCACAACTATATGCTCTTGGTATCAGAGTTAGGGTGAGGAGACATTTATAAGTCTTTAAGATGTCTTCCTCCAATTCTCTCATGTATCTGTTCACTTTTTTTTTCACCTTTTACCTACACAGTAAGCTGAGTGAAATAAATGTTAAGATCTAAGCGCTGCTGTGGGCAGAGATAGGAGAGGGAACCTGTGTGCTGACATGAAAACTTCAAGGTTTGGGTGACGTGACTTGCTAAACATGAGAATCATTTTGTACAGAGATGTAAGTTATTTCTGGGCACTACAGATGCTAAGAGTATAAAAAGGCAATGATGCTCACTTTGTAAATATACCATCTCATGTGAACTGCCAAGATCACCAAATTTGGAGGTTCTGTGTGAGCTGCTAGTAGGAATCAGTGGGGAGCTATGTAGCCCAATTTTAGCCATTCCCATATACATACTTTACACTGTCTACTGGTATTTCAGAAAACAAAAACAAAGTACAAAGATAGCCTTGCTCCAAGTCTCAACAATTCTCAAATTTGTGATCTGGCCTAGTTCACCTAAACTATATCCATTATGCCCAAGACTCTCCCTGCCTTTCTGCTATGATAAATATTCCAAGGCAGTGCTTTCAGTTCAGCTAGGTGGAAATGCAAAAATATCTGCTCCAAAGTACTATCATACATGGCTATAACTACTAACTGTTTAAGAAAATAGGGAAAATATTCTTAGGTCTTTGAGCTCTCAACTTTATCACAGACACTCTACCTCCATGCCCTTGAAGCTTTTTAAAGTACAGCACTTACAACCTTTTACTTTATTTTTTTGTAAACTTATTCATATCCATCACTGGCCTGCACACTCCTTGAGTTCATGGAACACTTTTTATGCATCTTTAGTTCTCTCCTTTTAACCCAGTCCCTGGACAATAGTTCCTAAAGCTGCAGCTGCAGTTTCAAAGATCATTTAAACTCAAGAGAATGGATACCTAATAGGGAACATCACCTGTGTTCTGATGGTGGCTAATGGTGAAATGTTAGAAGAAATGGTGGTAAGCAGAAATAGACAGTCTTTGAATCAAGAGCCTTCTTTCATCTCTCAAATCACATTACTATGTAAAAATGAGTAAAAGACTGGCTAAGGCTTAGAGCTAAATGGGATCTTTCAGTGCACGTAATTTGTATGTCCTTCCAGAAGATCACACAAATCATCAGAGAATAATAAGTTAAAGGATGTCCAGAAGCAGGTAAAATTGAAGCAGCCCCAATTTTTTCTTTCCTCCATTTTTCTTATCCCTCTACACTTTGGATATATTCTTTCATATTATCTCAAGACAGTTGACAGTTTCCTCAAGGACTTACATTCACACTATTTAGGTATGAATGTGGCAGATGCCATGGTACCCTATCCAATATCGATTTTTCTTTCTTTTTTTAAGCAATACAAGACAAATATTGCTATGAAAGACATATAACTGCCTGAAAAAGGGGAGTCTTCTAAATATAAGCAAAAAAATGGAGTAAAATTTCCAGAAATATACTTTTTTGGCCTTTTCCTCCTTCTTATTTTTTGACCTAATATACAGTCTAGATAGCTATAGTCTAGCAGTTATTTTGTACCATAAGATGACCCTCAGTATGAAAAGAACACACAAAGGATTCTGGAGCAGAAAGATAGACAGAAACTTTGTCCCTGTTGAGCCATTATAGAGCTACCAGAAATATTTGGGAGTGAGAAAAAACAGAGTAAAACCTATAATTTGTTTAAACCCGCATTTTTTTTGTTCAAGGTTGTGGTCTCAGTTACAGTCAAACACAGAACCTACTCAATAGTTTCAATTTCTCTTTATCTATCCTTATTGAAAGCTAAACATAGCTACTCCCCATCATCTAGATTTTATAGCCAACATACGTTTGAATACTATTAAATTTCATCTGTTTTTCTCATTTTATTCTTATACTTCATCTATTTTATTTTATTTTTTCTACCATGACCCAACTTAGTGATTCTTCTTGGAATCAAACTCCTCCAGTGTATTTGTAGTGTTCATGGTAATATGCCAAACCTCTCTGATGGAATAAAAAGTGTGCTTATTACCCGCTGCCATCTACTTAAACTTTGTCTTACAGTGAAAAGATAATCTGTGTGATAGAAAAAGAAAATCCTTTCCCTTTAACTTAACTTTGTCTTTTTTCCTTCCACATAAAGCAGCCTTTTTATTCCTGTAGAGGTGTTCCTGCAAAGGCCCAGAATACAGTGCAAATATTAATTAAGACAACATTGAAAACTTCAACTCACCAATCCAGTAATCGATGTATGGAATTGTAAAATGATTTGCCCAAGGTTCCAAAACAGCCTCAACTCCCGGCTCTATGCAAATACACAGGCACAAGCAATGTTCACAATTTCACGTTCCGTCTGAATGCTAAAAACTTTGTTTCTGCCAGTCATTTCCTCGCTAGTATTTAACTCATCACTTTGAAAACCACTTTGATAAGCAGATACCTTGAGCATGGAGAGAGCTATAAAAAAGGCCTAAATTTCTGTTTCAGCTTTTTAAAATTCTATTACAGAACAGTTACTGAAACGGAGAACCTACCAACTGCTTATATGGGAATTTTCTTAGAGAAATAGGAGAATAAAATCGCATTTTTCATTTAGATTACTCAGACAAATACATGGTTATCTGTGTTCCTCTTCAGGAAAGGCAGGAAGAAAACTAGCATTGTGACTATCTGAGGATTCATTGCTTCTTAATCCTTTGTTAATTGCCCAATATATATCTTAGTAAGAGTTTATGTACATGTCAAAACCATTTATATGATAGTTAAGTTGATTTGGAGACATCTAGCTATTAAAATAAGAACACCTCACAACATGGACGGACCTAGAGATTGTCATACTGAGTGAGGTAAGTCAGACAGAGAAAGAGAAATATTGTATGATATCGCTTATATGTGGGATCTAAAAAGAAATGATACAAATGAACTTATTTACAAAACAGAAACAGACTCACAGACTTAGAGAATGAATTTATGGTTACCAAAGGGGAAAGGTGGGGGGCAGGGATAAATTAAGAGGTTGAGATTAACATATACACACTACTATACATAAAATATCAATAGATGACCAACAAGGACCTACTGTATAGCACAGGGAACTCTGCTCAGTATTATGTAACAAGCTAAATGGGAAAAGAATACAAAAAAGAATAGATACATGTATATGTATAACTGAATCACTTTGCTGTACGCCTGAAACTATCACAACATTGTTAATCAACTACACTCCAATATAAAATAAAAAGTTAAAAAAAAAAGAATATACAGTGGAGAAAAGACAGTCTCTTCAATAAGTGGTGCTGGGAAAACTGGACAGCTACATGTAAAAGAATGAGATTAGAATATCTCCTCATACCATACACAAAAAAAACCACCCAAATATGTATCTTTTAAATTCTGTGATTCAGAGTAATGCTGTGCTTTAATGTTTCTTGTAGTGCATGTTTGATGGAAGTAAATCCTTTCAGATTTTGTATGTTTACAAAAAAATAATAAAGGGTGTTGATATATGAAGTGGAAAAAAATAAAATAAGAACATCTCAGGAAGCTGTCTGTATATACACAGGAAATGCACATTCTCTTTATATTCACAGAAGGTCACGTGCCCACACATTTTAAGGGTTCATCAAAGAGATGTGGCTATTTTTTTCTGTTTAAACCCATATTGCTTCAAATTATCTCGATCTTTTTTTCCCCAAATTTTCAGTCATTCTGCTATGTTTACAAATTGGAAATAAAAGAATCTCCACTACCTTCTTCCATGTATGATCTGTTAGCAAATACACCTGGTTGGCCCACTGATGGAGAAGCCAAAAACAAAGTTTACATGTTTTTATCTAAATTCCTATAGCATTGTGGCAGAAAAACCTGGGTTAAGATATGCAGCCTGAAATTCCTATCCCCTTGATTTTACTTAGGCCCAAATACCATTTTTTCTCTTTTCTAAATGTCTAAATCACAGTCATGAACACCAAGGATCCTTTAGTAGTGACTATGGATGGAAAGGTCAAGCCTTCTATTAACCTGGTGTCACAATGTCGCCTGTACGGTTTATTCCATAGATTTGGATACAGTATTATAAGATTCTACTGCCTCAAAATACTTATTCAGGGAAGGGAAACCAATCTACCATTTACCAGTAATTGATGTTGCCAATTCTCCACATTGTCCCTACCAGCATTGATCCATCTATTCATTTTTCAGCAGGTGAATTTTGAACATCTCTTATTTCCCAGACACCATTCAAAGCTCTGAAGATAAAAACATGCAAAACATGTTATCTAAGCTCAACATTTTAGGGAGCTCCTTCTATCTTAAAAAATTCTATTACTATAATTATTCTACCTCAAGTATTGGTCACGGTACCTTCCTTAGAAGAAACTTGTTTCTTTCTAAAAGAAGCAAACGCTAGAAGGTTTCCAATGTACAAAAAAGTTGCAAGAAGTGTAAAAGGAACACCCACATGTTCTTTATCTTTTATCTTTAAAGATAAAGTACCAGGTACACCAATTAGCAATATTTCCCTGCTTTTCTTTGTTTCTGTATGTATTCATATAATGCTTATTTCTCTGAAGCTTTTGAGATTGAGATGTATACATCATGTTCTTTTACCTCTAAATACTTCAGTGTATATTTCCTTAGAATAGGATATTCTCTTCCATAAATACAACACCGTTGTCATCTTAATTAAATTTAAATGTGATATAACCTATTTTCCTAGTCTATCATCAATATTTTTTTTCAGTTGAACCACTAATACTCTTTCTGTAACTGTTTTCCTTCCAGTAAAGAATCCAGTCTAAGAGGCCATATTGCATTTCATTGTTGTGCCTTTTAATCTCCTTTAATATGGAACACTCTTTTATCATTTCTTTGTCTTGTATGGCACTGACAGTGTCAGACATAATCAGTCAGACAGCTCTGAATAATGCAGTATGTTGTGTTTTAATCAAGTGCCTTGCATTTTGTGTTTGTCTGATGTTTCTTTATGTTTAGTTCAGGTTATGCAGTCCCAGCTGGAATGCTACATAAATGTTATGGTGTCCTTCTCAGGCTATCACATCTGAAGGCTCGCAATGTCTATCTGCTCTCCTCCTCCCCCATTCCTAATAAGCTTTTAATTTGGAATAATTCTAGCCATACAGAAAGGTTTCAAATATGGTACAAAGACTTCCCATATACTCTTCTACCAGAACTAAGAAATTAATGTTGGTTCTTTACTGTCAAAATAAATTACAGGCTTCTTTTAGATTTCACCAGGTTTTCTACTAATATCTTTTCTGTTCTAGGAGCTCATCCTGGACAATGTATTTAGTTTGCATGTCACCTTAACCCACACTGATGTATCAGTTTTTCAGTCTTTCCTGGATTTCCATGACTTGGACAGTTTTGAAGAGTGACCATCAAGTATGTTGCAAAACATATCTCAATTTGGGTTTTTCTCATGGGGTTTGCCTTTTATTTTTTATGTTAATTTTAATCACCCTAAGTGTCTGATTTTTCCACTATATTGTTACTATTATTTTCTTGCTACTAATAAAGAGTTTATAGGAAAACCCTTCAAAACCTTGCAAATATCCTGCTTCTTCTCAAACCCCCTCTCTCCTAAATTGATGATTCTTGACTGAACCAATCTTTACATGATGGTTGGAAATAAAAACTACTATCCTCTCCAAATTTACCAGCTTGCACTTGGCATTCTACTGTAAGCAAGAGCCCTCCCTCCTCTTCCATTTTTTCTTTATCTATTTATTATTGTTATGAACTAATGGATTCACATTCTATGATGATTTTTAATTTGTTATTGTCCTTAATTATTTTGATGCTCAAAAAATTTAAGATTCATCCAGAAGCAACCCTTTCATGCTGGCTCCACAATCTTGTGGCCCACCCCCATCCACCTTAAGAATACTTCCTTACTTTATGGCATAACCAAAGAGTCCAAGCTCATTGTACCCCATTCCTTGCCAGCCCTGAAGTTAGTCATTCTCCATGTAAAAGTCCTTTCTTAAATCTTTCTTGTAACCAGCAAAGCCATGCTTCATAGTAGAAAACAAATTAGTGATGTCAAATGCATTTTTAGTGGCAATCCTTCTGTTAAGTTCAACTTGACCTACTAAATATGAATTACTAATTACATGAACATTTCAAATTCAGACAGCAGTCAGGACCTTCACTTATTCCCAGTACATTAAAACAACATTACATACAATTAACATTTAGAAACTTGAGAATAATTATGCATATTCCAGCATCCTTTCAATACCAAAATCAACTGAACATACAGATCTCCCAGGTCAACTGTATTCTTTCTTTTACAACCATTCCTGTATGCTCTCCATTACACTTCCCCATTTTTCTCATTATTCACTTTGACCCTGCCCCAAGCTTTCAGTTGCCTATGTCTAAAGCATTCTTTACTTTTTCATAGAGTACCTGGCTTCCACCTACCTTAACAAAAACCATTTCCTTTTCTTTCCCCCCATTCCCCAAAATCTTTCTGCAAATAAAGGACACAGTAATATCATGACTCCCCATTTCCACATCCTAACAATTACTCTTCCTCCTTTGTACATGAATCCTTCTTCTTTAAAACGTAAAATTCACTTTTTACATCACATTGTCATTGTCTCCTATTATTTACTGGTGAATGTGAACTCACGTTCATCGAGTTATGCTGACACCTAAATTTTGTTTTGCTTTCATCCCCAATTCTCTCACTATCCTATAGGAGTCCATTAGGAGTCATTCCAAGCTCTAAGTACAGTATGGCTTATAGTCTCAACTACAATTATCAATTCTGCTTCAATTTACTAATTCTTAAAAAAATAAACCTATGATCTTCTCATATTTAAATTGATTCACCTATGAAATAAACTCTTAAGCATCATTTTTTCATGACTAGTTATTTATCCTTCCAGACCTCTCCCCCTTCTCTCTCTTTCTCTCTACTCTTCCCCCCTTCCCTTTTAAACTGCTCTTCATCATTTGACACTCTCGTTTGCTTTCTCTTCCTTAGCACTCTATTATCTTTTTTTTTTTTATTTTGCAGGACGCGGGCCTCTCACTGTTGTGGCCTCTCCTCTTGCGGAGCACAGGCTCCGGATGCGCAGGCTCAGCGGCCATGGCTCACAGGCCCAGCCACTCCGCGGCATGTGGGATCTTCCCGAACCGGGGCACAAACCCGTGTCCCTTGCATCGGCAGGCAGACTCTCAACCATTGCGCCACCAGGGAAGCCCGCACTCTATTATCTTGTTTTTCATCCATTAGCACTATTTTTGTCTTGCTTCTTCATCTATCCAGACTTGATTTGAAATTCTATCATTTCATTACTCTCTTACTAGCACAATAGTCACTGAATGCTGCTGCCTTTTCACCACAACTGCCCTGAAAATTTCAAACTCTGATTAAACTCAATCTCCATCACACCTTTCCACTATGATAGATAACGTAAAATGGCAAAACCATATAGATTGATGCCACAAATACACTACCAATCTCAGATGTGACTCAGTCCCACTTGGAAATCCTTTTACATGTTGCCATTCCACTCCTTCTCCCAGTTCCTTCAACACCTATTCCAATTTCTACTAAACTAACTTTGTCCACCACTTTGGAGCATACAAATTGTCCTTGAAATTCAGAATGGAAATAGACATTGTGAAACATTAATGTAATTAACTTTCCCCTAAACCTACAAATGTATCTTCACAAATCCTAGAGAAGGTCTTCATCCTCTTATCTCACCTCATTCCTCTTCCTGGGCTGTTGGTCATTCCCAGGAATGCTGCCTCACCTCTCTTCTGCATTTTCAGCTTCTTTCACTTGGTTGGCTCCAACCTTTCAGCCTCTAAACTTGCTGAAAGCTCTTTCATTCTAAGAACATTCTCAAGAAACTTCTGTTCTAAAAGCAGTATTCTCAGGTTTTCATCTCTTCCTAACCAAGCTTTCTAATAAATAAATAAATAAATTTTAATCTCCTTTTCCTGAACTTTAATTTACAGACTTGGCTTCTGCTTTCTAAAGTCTGTACCTAATTCTGTGCTGCAACAGCTCCTTATACGGTAACCATTGACCACCTGATTGGAAATGTATTGATTCTTGTCCTTTTTTTTTTTAGACCTTGGACGCTTTTTTGAGATTTGCCGCTGTTGATTGCTCTGTCTCTGTTTTCCCTTGGTTTCTATTGCCCTTATATTTTGTGGTTCTTCTCTACCTTTCTGATCACTTTTTGTTTTTCCAATGAATTGTCAACTTAATTCTGTAAAAATTACTGTTCCACACTGATCAGTTATTAACCTTTACTTCCTTTCTTAATTTATATCTTCTTGAGTATTTTATCCAGACACGTCTATACTTCTAACTACCACACTATATTTTTGACCAAAAAAGTACTTATTTTTAACCTTAATCCCTGATCCAATATTCAAAAAATTGCACCTTCTGTCTAAAAGCTATATCTACTTAACTAATCTGATAGTACACTGACTCAATATTCCCAAACCAAATTGTTTCCCCCTCTTATTTCCTCTATTTCTACTCTTTTGAATACCCTATTCTTGATAATAGAAAGTTCATGGTGACAAAAGATAATCTTTATTCTTCTTCTTATTCCCAAAGTTCAGTACTGAATCTTTCATCCATTCCTGGTATCTCTACTTCTATATACTCCTAGCATAGCTTCCGCTGCCTTAGTTTATAGGCTTGTCTCTTTACTTGTTGATACCTCAAACTTGTTATTCTAAACCAAAAATGTTATAATTTTTCTCTTTTAAAAACATTGTTTAACTCTAGCACATATTCATATACATTAATATACCTTGGGCTGACCACTTAGCCTACTGAAACCAATGTAGACCTGACTGGGTGTCATCACTTTGATCCAGGCTCATCACTTATGTCCTAGAAGCAGCAGAGTACCACAGTCTTGGAATGGATGCCCCATGTATGCGGAAGACCACCTCTAGTCAGCCGAGTACTTACCTAACCAGCAAGCCAAGATACCTTCAGCCAATTACCAACTGTAAGAGACTTTGCTTTCTTAAAATGGGGGAGCGGGAAGGTTGTAGCCCTCTGAACTTTATATCAATAGTTCAGTGCCTACCTCGACTGTTTGATGGATTGGGTTGACTGCTTAGTAGTAAAACTTTTCATTCTGGGCTTAATCATTATCCTATTATTTTATAGGTTTCCTGTCCCCCCCAACCCGTTAATAATATTAAAGTCTAAATTCTGTAGCAGGACATTTAAGATTTGACCTTTGTTTCTCTCTTGAGATATATTTCCCAAAATCACTTTTTTAAAAATATTTATTTATTTATTTACTTATTTTATTTTTGGTTGCATTGGGTTTTCGTTGCTGCACATGGGCTTTCTCCAGTTGTGGTGAGCCGGGGACTTTTCATCATTAGTGTATAGGAATGCTAGAGATTTCTGTGCGTTAATTTAGTATCTTGCTACTTCACCAAATTCATTGATTAGTTCTAGTAGTTTTCTGGTAGCATCTTTAGGATTCTCTATGTATAGTGTCATGTCCTCTGCAAACAGTGACAGCTTTACTTCTTCTTTTCCGATTTGGATTCCTTTTATTTCTCCTTCTTCTCTGATTGCTGTGGCTAAAACTTCCAAAACTATGTTGAATAATAGTAGTGAGAGTGGGCAACCTTGTGTTGTTCCTGATGTTAGTGGAAATGGTGTCAGTTTTTCACCATTGAGGAGGATGTTGCCTGTGGGTTTCTCACATATGGCCTTTATTATGTTGAGGCAAGTTCACTCTATGTGTACTTTCTGGAGGGTTTTTATCATAAATGGTGTTGAATTTTGCTGAAAGCTTTCTCTGCATCTATTGAGATGATCATATGGTTTTTCTCCTTCAATTTGTTAATATGGTTTATCACATTGATTGATTTGTGTATATTGACGAATCCTTGTATTCCTGGAACAAACCCCACTTGATCATGGTGTATGATCCTTTTAATGTGCTGTTGGATTTTTTGCTAGTATTTGTTGAGGATGTTTGCATCTATTTTCATCAGTGATATTGTCCTGTAGCTTTCTTTCTTTGTGACATCTTTGTCTGGTTTTGCTATCAGGGTGTAGGTGGCCTCGTAGAATGAGTTTGGGAGTGTTCCTCCCTCTGCTATATTAGAGCTTGTATTTCCTTATTTATTTTCATTTTGGATGATCTGTCCATTGGTGAAAGTGGAGTGTTAAAGTCCCCTACTATGATTGTGTTCCTGTTGATTTCCCCTTTTATGGCTGTTAGCAGTTGCCTTATGTATTGAGGTGCTCCTCTGTTGGGTGCATAAATATTTACAATTGTTATATCTTCTTCTTGGATTGATCCCTTGATTATTATGTAGTGTCCTTCTTTGTCTCTTGTAATAGTCTATTTTAAAGTCTATTTTGTCTGATATGAGAATTGCTACTCCAACTTTCTTTTGATTTCCATTTGCAAGGAATATCTTTTTCCATCCCCTCACTTTCAGTCTGTATGTGTCCCTAGGTCTGAAGTGGGTCTCTTGTAGACAGCATATAGATGGGTCTTGTTTTTGTATCCATTAAGCAAGACTGTGCCTTTTGGTTGGAGCATTTAATCCATTCAAGTTTAAGGTAATTATCGATATGTATGCTCCTATGACCCTTTTCTTAAATGTTTTGGGTTTGTTTTTGTAGGTCCTTTTCTTCTCTTGTGTTTCCCACTTAGAGAAATTCCTTTAGCATTTGTTTGCTGGTGCTGACTTCTCTTAGCTTTTGCTTGTCTGTAAAACTTTCGATTTCTCCATCAAATTTGAATGAGATCCTTGCTGGGTAGAGTAATCTTGGCTGTAGGTTTTTCTCCTTCATCACTTTCAATATGTCCTGCCTCTCCCATCTGGCTTGCAGAGTTTCTGCTGAAAGATCAGCTCTTAACCTTATGGGGTTTCCCTTGTGTGTTATTTGTTTTTCCCTTGCTGCTTTTAATATATTTTCTTTGTATTTAATTTTTGATAGTTTTATTAATATGTGTCTTGGCATGTTTCTCCTTGGATTTATCCTGTATGGGACTCTCTGTGCTTTCTGGACTTGATCAACTATTTCCTTTCCCATATTAGGGAAGTTTCCAACTATAATCTCTTCAAATATTTTCTCAGTCCCTTTCTTTTCCTCTTCTTCTTCTGGAACCCCTATAATTCAAATGTTGTTGCATTTAATGTTGTCCCAGAGGTCCCTGAGACTCTCCTCAATTTTTTTCCTTCTTTTTTCTTTATTCTGCTCTGTGGTAGTTACTTCCACTATTTTCTCTTCCAGGTCACTCCTCCGTCTTTCTGCCTCAGTTATTCTGCTATTGATGCCTTCTAGAGAATTTTTAATTTCATTTATTGTGTTGTTCATCACTGTTTGTTTGCTCTTTAGTTCTTCTAGGTCCTTGTTAAACATTTCTTGTATTTTCTCTATTCTATTTCCAAGATTTTGGATCATTTTTACTATCATTATTCTGAATTCTTTTTCAGGTAGACTGCCTATTTCCTCTTCATTTGTTAGGTCCTTGGTGGGTTTTTTCCTTGCTCCCTCATCTGTTGTGTGTTTTTCTGTCTTCTCATTTTGCTTAACTTACTGTGTTTGGGGTCTCCATTTCACAGGCTGCAGGTTCGTAGTTCCCGTTGTTTTTGATGTCTGTCCCAAGGGCTAAATTTTGTTCAGTGGGTTGTGTAGCCTTCCTGGTGGAGGGGACTAGTGCCTGTGTTCTGGTGAATGAGGCTGGATCTTGGCTGTCTGGAGGGCAGGGCCACGTCCGGTGGTGTATTTTGGGGTGTCTGTGGCCTTATTATGATTTTAGGCAGCCTCTCTTCTAATGGATGGGGTTGTGTTCCTGTCTTGCTAGTTGTTTGGCATAGGATGTCCAGCACTGTAGCTTGCTGGTCATTGAGTGAAGCTGGGTCTTGGCGTTGAGATGGGGATCTCTGGGAGATTTTTGCCATTTGATATTACATGGAGCTGGGAGGTCTCTTGTGGACCAGTGTCCTGAACTTGGCTCTCCCACTTCAGAGGCACAGCCCTGATGCCTGGCTGGAGCACCAAGAGCCTGTCATCCACACAGCTCAGAATAAAAGGGAGAAATAAAAGAAAGTAAGAAAAAAAGAAGATAAAATAAAGTAAAATAAAATAAAGTTATTAAAATAAAAAATACATATTAAGAAAAAAAATGTTTTTAAAGTAAAAAAAAAAAAAAAAAGGAGAGCTAGAACCCTAGGACAAATGTTAAAAGGAAAGCTATGCAGACAAAATTACATACAGAAGCATACACACACACACACTCACAAAAATAGAAAAAGGGGAAAAATATATATATCTTTGCTCCCAAAGTCCACCTCCTCAATTTGGAATGATTCGTTGTCTATTCAGGTATTCCACACATGCAGGGTACATCAAGTTGATTGTGGAGAGTTAATCCACTGCTCCTGAGGCTGCTGGGAGAGAGTTTCCTTTCTCTTCTTTGTTCACACAGCTCCTGGGATTCAGGTTTTGATTTGGACACGCCTCTGTGTGTAGGTCACCTGAGGGCGTCTGTTCTTTGCTCAGACAGGGTGGGGTTAAAGAAGCAGCTGTTTAGGGGGCTCTGGCTCACTCAGGCCGCAGGGAGGGAGAGGTACGGATACAGGGCGAGCCTGCGACAGCAGAGGTCAGCACGACATTGCACCAGCCTGAGGCATGCCGTGCGTTCTCCCGGGTAGGTTGTCCCTGGATCAGGGGACCCTGGCAGTGGCGGGCTGCATAGGCTCCCAGGAGGGGAGGTGTGGATAGTGACCTGTGCTCACACACAGGCTTCTTGGTGGCGGCAGCAGCAGCCTTAGCATCTCATGCCCGTCTCTGGGGTCCGAGCTGATAGCCGCGGCTCGCGCCCGTCTCTGGAGCCCCTTTAAGTGGCGCTGTTAATCCCCTCTCCTCGCGCACCAAGAAACAAAGAAGCAAGAAAAAGTCTCTTGCCTCTTTAGCAGCTCCAGACTTTCCCGGACTCCCTCCCGTCTAGCCGTGGTGCACTAGCCTCTTCAGGCTGTGTTCATTCCGCCAACACCAGTCCCGGTGCTCTGACTGAAACCCGAGCCTCAGCTCCCAGCCCCGCCTGCCCTGGCGGGTGAGCAGACAAGCCTCTCGGGCTGGTGAGTGCTGGTTGGCACCGATCCTCTGTGCGGGAATCTCTCCGCTTTGCCCTCCACACCCCTGTTGCTGTGCTCTCCTCCGCAGTTCCGAAGCTTCCCCGCTCCGCCACCCGCAGTCTCCGCCCGCGAAGGGGCTTGCTAGTTTGTGGAAACCTTTCCTCCTTCACAGCTCCCTCCCACTGGTGCAGTCCCATCCCTATTCTTTTGTGTCTGTTTTTTCTTTTGCCCTACCCAGGTACATGGGGAGATTCTTGTGTTTTGGGAGGTCTGAGGTCTTATGCCAGCATTCATGAGGTGTTCTATAGGAGTTTTTCTACATGTAGATGTATTTCTGATGTATTTGTGGAGAGGAAGGTGATCTCAGCATCTTACTCTTCTGCCATCTTGAAGCTCCTGCCTCTGTTTAGTTTTATTTGGCTTTTTACTCTTTCATTTATTCCAAAATAGTATGATTATAAATAATCCTATTGCTACAATGATATTCTTTGCATACATCACTTCACACTTGCCTGATTGCTTCCATATAGTAAATCTGTAGAACCAGAGTTGTTTAAACAGATGATTCTGTAGAAAATTTTTATCTTTTGTATATATTATACTATTTAAGACAATGCCTATGTGTCTACAATGCCTTTTTAACAGAGTACTTTCAATTATTTTATTTGTAATTTAATTAATCTGAGAGATGAAAATGATATTTTAATACTAATTAATATGACCATAATTTTATGTCTAGAGATTAGTTGAAATTTTTATTCATATGTCTGTCAACTTTGGTTATCATACATTTGTCTCTCAAATTTTTACTCATTTATTTGTTAAACTGTACTTTCTTTTTCTGTCAGCTTTTGTGTTTTGTCCTATTCCGGCTTAGAAAAACCTTTCCAAACCCATCAGTATGATTATAAAATTATTCTTCTTAATTTTTTCTATAATTACTTGCATAACTAAGCTCTCTAACTCATAATTCAAGCAAATAATGTACAGTTTCTTAGAAAAATATGTATTTCATCCAGATTTTCAAATTTATTACTATATGTGGATTTTAGGTATATATATATATATATATATGTTTTTTAATTTCTTCTGGAATATTCAACTATTCTGTTTGTTTCCAGAGTAGTTTAATATTCTAGAAGAAATTCAGAAATTCTCTGAGGAATAAACCATTGATATTTGACCCACTGAGACCTTGGATTGCTTTTCACTACAGCCTATACTGCCATATAGAAGTTAGTACTGGAGATGAAAAGCTGCCAAAACAAAAACACCAAAAATAGGTGATAGTAACTTAAGGGGCAGAAAGGAGACACTGAAGAAATAGTTATTGGAAGCTGAAAGGATGATAATGCAGGTTATCTAATGGATAGTAGTAAAACATGACTTGCAATAACTTGAAAGGAACTTTCAAGTTACAAACTTTAACCAGAAGGTAAAATGGTGGGAAAAAGAACTTTGATACCTTGTGGTGACTGATGCTACTTGCAGTTAGTAAGGTATTAAATGAATGAGATGAACTCAGAAAAGAATGGGTCAATTTGCAAGGAGAAATAGAAGAGAGAAGATTCAAACATAGAGGGACTTCAGAGAGTTGAAGAAGTAATTTCTGAATCCCAAATGACAAAACCTGATAAAAATACAACTTTGACTGGAAGGATCCAATCTATGATATTGGCTTTACACCCAACCTCTGAATGGATTACACCCAACTTTACACCCAACCCTGTACAAAATAGCTCAAGAAAAGGGAAACAAAGTATGGCTCTTCCATCAAAGCCAAAAGAGCTAAGTTGAGAAAGAAAGAAAAAAAACGAAAATACAAGTAGAAAATTCTATATTGAACATATACACACACAGAGTCTAAAATATTTGTCTATAAAAAACTGTTGGCATGACTATAGGCACATGGAGATAACTGGACTCTGTTGAGAGATTTATGTTGCTAAAAGTACTGCCAACCTGGATTAAAAGATAGTGCAATTGTCTGAGAAGAATTACAACCACAGTTTTGTCAACCAACATTCATGCCACCGGTGAGCTAAGGAATTGCTTAACCCTCAAAGAGGTCATCGTCTCTGACGCCCAGTCTAGATGTAGCTTACAGAAACAAGAAAAAAGAAGAAATTCTCTGAGTTAAGAGGAGCCAAAGTCCAGAAAGAATGGGTTGGTGAACTTCTTCCAAGGAAGAAATGGACCCAAGTAAAGGATAATTCTCTACAGTAGCATAAGCCACTCTGGAAATATCTGCCCAGGATTTAAGACTTAATACAGATCAATGACTGCTATATCACCCTTTATTCTTCTTTATAAATTCTAGGTGTTCTCTCTTCCACAGTCTATTTTAGTTGTATGGGTTTCAATTAACTTTCCATTTTAGTTTGCCAATTTGTACATCAAGATGATTCACATGTGGAAGTACTACACATCACCCCCTATTATTGTGATTACTGTGTACCATCTAGGGATAATGAACTAATTGATTCTAACATTGGATGGAATTTTGTTCTGTCTACTTTGGCAAGTAGGAGAGTATCTTTTGTGGGTAGGAGACAGAACCAAATCTTTGATTATTAGAATGGTGAATTCTGATAGCCATGAGTGGTGTTCAACAAATATTTTCCATTTTCCTCCTTCTAAGTACCTTCAGAAGTTAAGTGGGGTCCTGTTTTGTTTACTGCAACATGAACAGTAATAATACATAGCACTGTGGGTTAAAGTCAGTAAAACCAATATGCATGTCCACATAGCTCTTTTTATTGCTTTTGTGATTGAGAAAACATGTGTTCAGATAAAGCTTCTACAGCCTGGTTCCCTTTGTGACAATGATATGCAGATACCCTCTTCCATTGACCCAAATTGGACATGTATCATGAGCAAGAAAATGAGCTCTTTTTTTGCCTTAATCCACTGAGATTTGGGTGTTTGTTTTTTATTGCTACCACATAAATTTCTATTCTAAGTAAGACTGCATACAGTACAAAGCATTTTTAAAAATTATTTTAGAGTGTCCTCTTAACCTGGGTTTACTTCTATCTATGGGGGTATTCTAAAATTGCACCCAAGTATTCACATTCCTGTATATGAATGTCCTAGAACAGTGTCTGTCAAAAATAATATTGATTGCATACAGATTGATTTAAACTGAGAATGAAATCATAATGAACACTTCAGCAAAATCTACCCCTATCTCTAAGACCCTCACTTTGTACACCTTTCTTTCATCTGTATTTTGGAAAATTTTGCAGACTTGTTCAATGAGACAGAAAAGAAAATCTTAATTATTTTACTAAGCATGAGGCAATATATATTAATATTGGTCTCTTTTTAAATATATCACACCATAAATTTTTGTTATGACCCAAATAATATGCTTTGGTAGCCTGCAGTTCAAGTCTACAGAAAAGAATCAAATTTATATATCTTTGTTTACATTGATGTTTCTGTCATTCCATTCACAATGATTCTTGCTGCCTCTCCGCTTTTTATTTTATTTTAATTTCCTTTTTACTTTTACTACTTTATTTTTAAAGTAACTTTTAAATTTACCAATACTTTTAGTTAAATTACTCCCAAGTTTCTTGTTTCAATTAATTCATTAGTATATTTATGTTATTCAAGATGTTGACCTAAAGTTATCAAGAGATTTAAACATACAGAATATTTCTCACTGAGGGTGGAAAATATAATAACAACAAACTGGGCCGGTGTGACTGATATAATGTGTTATCACCAGTCTAGAGTAAGAAAAATGAAAAAGATGGTGTATTTTGCTGTTTTTAAATTTTAAATTATTTTCATATATCTATGAAGTGGACCAGGATGGTTTAGCCAACAAAACATATTGCCATATGTTTTAAGTATCAAGACATATTACCATATGTCTTAAATTTGAATCAATTGAGCTTATTACGGTCAGGGTGTTTTTAGTTACAAGTAACCAAAACTCGATTCAAACTAGCTTTAGCTGAAAAGATTTATATATTTATTTATATCATTGAAAAGATTCAAGGGTACAAAAATATGTTGACAGGAATCAGTCTCTATCTCTTGCTATGCTTTACTCTGTATAGGCATCATTTTCAGGTAAGCTCTTTAGATATCATGGCAAAAATAGCTACCAGCACATCTAAGCTTACATTCTAATAGCTCAGCAGACACTACAGTAAGACAAAGTTCCAGCAATGGCCTGGACCGGCCCTCATGGACCCAGCTTGGCTTATGTTCATATTCTAGAACCAGCCACCAAAACCAAGGTGGTCTCCAGAACTCAGTGACCACCTTCAGCTAGGTGTTCTCTAGCTGAACTTTGTTCATGACATCCCTCCTGGAGTGGTTTGGCCTTAATTTCAGTATATTGTCAAAGAAAAACTGGGGTCCTCTACCCAAAAAAAACTAGGTAAGAGATTTTGGGAAGGTAAAGATAACCTCTTACTGCAGAAACTTAGAGAATAAGTTAACCACTGCAAATTCACAGAGTTCTTTAATGGTAGAGCAAAGATAAATATGGCCTCTGACCCAAACACTTTCTTCTTTAGGACACAATGGTAAAACTACTTTGTATTTCTTGTATGAATTCCTTATGATTATTGCTGTTGCTATAGATTTTAAATGTTTTTAATCACTCTGTTTTGGTATAAACTGATATGTAGATAAAAATATAAATATATATACATTTTTTTAGTACAAACTTGTTTTGAAAAATGCTCACATGTCGTGTAGTAAATTTAGGTTTTTTTTATGGTCATAATTGAATATAAATATCATTTAAAACAATATCTGTCAAAATGATTGGTGGGTGTTGATGGCACAAAAATAAAGCACGGCTATTAGTGTGTTATAGGTTGTTAATTAAACTGAGGGACTTTGATTAGGTTAGGATAAATGGTAATACTAGCTGTTGTCACTGGAAAGAGAAGTCTCAGCCTACTGTATAAGCATCCTGGCTCCAGCATCAAGAGAGTTACAGGAAATCAGGAGCAGTGGACCAAAGAGAAGACTTTGCTTCTTTCATACTAATTAAGAAAAGAAGTTATATAATATGTAAAATGACACCTTCCACATGATCCATTGTTAAATTCCTCACTGCAATTCCAGAGCAAACACATGGCTTAAAACATGAAAACATTTAAATCATCCTTATGTCTTAGGAAAGCTTAGGCTTCAAGTTTAAACTCAAGGTCAGTTGAAAGAACATGGTCTACTAAAGTCAAGGGTAATGCTGGAGCTAGAGGAATTAGTGCTTTTAAGGATTAATAAATAAGATTATTTATAAGAAATCCAACTAAACCTAAAAGTTGACATTTTCTTGAAAACCTTATTCTCTGGGATTAAAAGAGAGAATTTCTAACCAGTTTTTAATATTTCACCTATTGGTCAAAGAAAATTTCTTTTTTTCTGTTTCAAAGTTATCAAGAGTGAGTACAAATGTATCTCTCTTATCCATGGCTGTGAAAATCGGATGTGTGGAATTGACACATTATTTTTCGCCTGGAGCAGTATATTCTAATAATCAGTGAGGTACCTAGAAGATAATAAATGACATAGTGACAGCTCACCATACAGTGGACAGTAAATATCAGAGAAACCATGATCCTAGTGTTGGCATTCACTTGGTACTGATAAAGATTTATTGCCAATCAAGAGGATTACTAAGTGCATTTTGTAAACAAGATGCTAGGTGCTGCAGCAGTAAATACAAAATAAATAAATAAAAGACAGCTTGCCCTGTTCTTTCATGCCCTGTCTAATCTGGTAGACAAGATATGCTAAACTCCACATGGTAAGGACTCTCAAAGCAACATTCCAACTAGCAACGAAAGAAAAGAGTGTGGCCTTACTGGAGTCAGATATTGGTAATGAGGAACTCCTTGGTGGGAAAAGCTGAATTTTTTCATTTTTCTTTTTCTTTGTTTTGTTTTTAGTGGAAACATAGGTCATGTGTTAATTGAGTAGAAGAAGGAAGGGAGGTTTAGTTTTTGCAGTTGTTATCACCATGAAACAGTGCTCCCTCACCTCTTTTTTTTTGTGGGATCCTCCCGGACTGGGACACAAACCCGTGTCCACTGCATCGGCAGGCGGACTCTCTACCACTGTGCCACCAGGGAAGCCCTTCTCTCCTGTTTTTTTTTTTTCACTACTTCAGCTCCCCTAAACTCAATCTTGTAGCTAATCTAACTTCACTGTCCCTGTACAGAGAAAGAAAATTTTAAAAATTTACTGGGCACCACTGCCTCTATCCCTTTCTATGGTAAATTTCCCACAGTCAACATGCACAGTATCCATGAAGGGAGGATAGCATTTTGACTTGTGCCCAGAGTTAATCAAGCTGCACATTTGCAGTCTCCCTAAATGGTGGAAATATTTTTTCCAAACTAAAGTTTAGTGGTTTGGGAATCAAGGCCCATAGTCCTTTCTGTGTAATCTTGAGAAACATAGTTCCCTTGTCATGTTTGGTTTTCTCAATTTTAAATTTAAAAAAATTGTCAAAGATTAACTTTAAGGGTTCCCCCCCCCATTTGTTGTCATTCATCTATTTATTCAGTGAATGCTTATTGATTACCAGGTAAGGGCTATAAACAGTGTTCCAGGTTCTGGGGATACAAAACTAGCAAGGGTCTGAATGGCCATGCTCATGCTATTCATAGCCTTGTGTCAATAAAATAAATAAATAAATATCATTTTTAGTGCTGTAATGAGAAGAAATGGCATAATGAGTGCTTAAACTAGGGGGATACTTTCTCTAGGATATTCAGAGAAGGTCTATCTGAGGAAGTATCTTTTGGGTTGAAACCTGAATAAAAATAAAGGATTCAGCTGTGCATTAGAATATTATTTGAGCAGTTTCATGTTTCATCTGCAAGCATTCAAATTTTATTTCCCAAGCCCCTCACCCTTTCATCCAGATGATGTCACTCAACTGTCTGAGAACAGATAGTTTTTCTCCTTGCAGTTTTTCCATTATTATTCTTCACACACAGGGTTATGATTGCAACTCATTGTCTGTTGGACAGACTTCATACTGCATGGAGAGAGAACAATAAAATTATGACTTGGTGACAGATCTATTTTATTGCCAAGGTATGTTGTAGCTCTCCATTAATTTCATTGTTTCTCTTCTTTCTGTCTGTCATGTTACAGACAGGTGCTTTCAATGACAAGCAGACACAATGAAAAGACGCCAACTTAAAAACAAAAACAAAACAGCTTCTCAAAGATCTTTCAGATCCTCGCAGTTCAAATTTCAAAAATGTTTAAAGAACTGCCACTCGTTATGAAATTAAGGATAGGGGAATATTAATAATGATTTCTCTTGTTTGTGAAATCTTCTAAAATCTGTCCCTCCAGTCATTTTTCTTACAGGACACAACCTAATAACCGGACAGACTGTGTCGATAACCATACATCTCTGAATGAATAAGTGAGAAAACTGTGCATGAAGAAAAACAAACGTAGTTTTTGTTTGTGATATCTGCACAGAACATTTGAAGGACACAGGATCAAATAATTCCATTGTGTTGGTAATTAAATAGCTCTAACAAGACAGATTTTTGGTTCCTACACAGTACGCATTATACCTTATAATGAGCAACCTGATATGCTTTTGGAAGTCCTAACCCAGAAGGAAAACAGAAAAGCTCAAACTAAATTAAAATTTAAAAAAGGAATAATTAGGAGAAGCAAAACAGAATGAGAGAAGTTACACACAGGAAAAAGGTGTAAGAAAAGGCACATTTGAAAATCTATTCTCTGAAGCATCTAAAAGAGCAATAAAATAATTAAAATCAAGAATGAAAGGAAATATGGGCTATTTGAAGTCCGCATAATCAAAATGGGAACTAAGGGTCAGTGAATGTATATGCACAATGCTGACTGAAACTCATATTAATAAATACTTATTATGTGCCAAATAAGATGCTAAGAACATTCAAATGCCTATTTTTTTATCCTTACAAATCTTTCAAATATGAATTACGACCGTCTCAGAGAATTTAGGTGACTTTCTCAAGTACTCATAGGTGGTAAAAGGTAAAAGAAAATTTTGAGAGCAATGTTCTTTATCTCTAGAGATCAGGCTTTTTCCTGTTATACACTGTTGTCTTTCAGTGAAAAATCCCTCATGTCTAAGACATGTCCAGGACAACCCAACCCCATTTAATCCTGTCACCATTTTAGAGTCAGTCAATTACTAAGTTTCTTGTGCCAGACCTAGCGGCCTCCAGGAAAGCAATTAAGAATTTGACTATAAAGTTAGTAACCCTCCTAGAGCTCATATCTAGTAGATTTACCTAGACGTCCTATCACACTTCAAGATCCTTTGGATAACTTCAGAGGTGTGGTAAAGTGATGGTGGGGGAATAACTTAAGCTAATGTAATATATTATCTGAACAAATTATTCACTGAGAAACCAATCAGGGTTTAAAGTTATATAGAATCTGATTGATAAAATTATTTTAAAGACTTATGCTAAATATATATGGTAGAAAAAAAATTAGTTTAAATGATGACATGAGTTTAGGTTCTCTTAAACCCTTAAATCCTTCCTAGGATAAGAATAAGTTATTTGGAGAGAAGTGCACTTAAATATTTTTTAAAAGTCTTTGCAGTAGGGAAAACAAATTCTGTTGAGTTTTCACTTAAATATGCAACAGTCTGGAGATCTAATTAAATATAAAAGAAACACTCTAATAAACAATTACTCAAAACCCACACCTAACATTACATTCAATGGTGAAAATCTAAAAGTTTCTCCTCTAAGATCAAGAACAAGACAAGGATGCCCACTGTTGCCACTTCTATTTAACATAGTGTTGGAAGTCCCAGGCACAGCAATCAGACAAGAAAAAATAAATAAAAGGTATCTGAATTGGAAGGGAAGAAATAAAACTGTAACTATCTGCAGATGACAGGATACTATATGTAGAAAACCCTAAAGACTCTACCAAAAAATCTATTAGAACTAATAAATAACTTCAGTGAGGTTGCAGGATACAAGATTAATTTACATAAATCTATATGCCTTTCTATACAGTAAAGAGAAATCAAGGAAAGAATCCCATTTACAATCATGTAAAAAAGAATAAAATACCTAAAAATAAATTTAACCAAGTAGGTGAAAGACATATACTCTAGAAACTATAAGACATTGATGAAGGAAATTGAAGACAAAACAAAAAAATGGAAAGATATCCTGTGTTTGTGGATTGGAAGAATTACTATTGTTAAAATGACCAAACTACTTAAAGCAATCTACAGATTTAATGTGACCCCTATCAAAATGCCCATGACATTTTCCATAGGATTAGAAAAAATAATCCTAAAATTTGAATGGAACCACAGAAGACCCCAAATAGCCAAAGCAGAGAAAAAAGAATAAAGCTGGAGACATCACACTCCATGACTTCAGCCTATACTACAAAGCTACAATAATCAAAACAGTATGGTACTGGCAAAAAACATATACACAGAACAATGGAACAGAATAGACAGCTCAGAAATGAATCCACACTTATGTGGTCAATAAACCTATGACAAAGGAGGAAAGTATATACAGTGGGAAAAAGACAATCTCTTCAAAAAGTGATGTTGGGGAAACAGGACAACCACATGTAATAAAATAAAACTAGAATGTTTTCTCACACCATAGACAAAAAATAATCTCAAAGTAGATTAAAGTCCTAAATTGTAAGATTTGAAACCATAAAACTCCTAGAAGAAAACATAGGCACTACAATCTTTGACATTGGTCTTAGCAGTATTTTTTTGGCTATGTCTCCTCAGACAAGGGAAACAAAAACAAAAGTAACCAAATGGAACCTAATCAAACTTAAAAGCTTTTGCACCATGAAGGAAACCATCAACAAAATGAAAAGACAACCTACCAAATGAGAGAAGATATTTTCAAACAAGATGTCCCATCAGGGGTTAATATGCAAAATATGTAAAGAACTCATTGAACTTAATATCAAAAATAAACAAACAAGCAAAAAACAAGTAACCCAATTGAAAAATGGGCAGAGAGCCTGAATAGGCATTTTTCCAAAGAAGACATACTGATGGCCAACAGGCAACAGGAAAATGCAAATCAAAACCACAATGAAATACCAATTCACAACTGTCAGAAGAGCTATCATTAAAAAGAAATACAAGTGTTGGCCAGGGTGTGGAAGGAAAAGGAGCCCTCCTGCACTGTTGATGGAGATGTAAATTGGTACAGCCACTATGGAAAACAGTATGGAGTTTCCTCAAAAATTAAAAATAGAACTACCATATGATCCAGCAATTCCACTCCTGGGTATTTATCCAAAGAAGACAAAAACACTGATTCAAAAAGACATATGTACTCCAATGGTAATAGCAGCATTGTTTAATAGCTGAGATATGGAAGCAACTTAAATGTCCACCAACAGTTGAATGGATAGAGAATACATGGAATATATATATATATATATATATATATATATATAAAATTGGATATTGGAATATATAAATATATTCCATATTATTATGGAATATATATATTATGGAATATTAGCCACAGAAAGAATAAAATTTTGCCATTTGTGACAACATAGAATGGACCTGGAGGGTATAATGCTTAGTGAAATTAGTTAGACAGAGAAAAACAAATACTGTATGTTTTCATTTATACGTGGAATCTAAAAAGTAAAACAAATAAATGAATATAACAAAACAGAAAGACTTACAGATGTAGAGAACAAACTAGTGATTACCAGAGGGGAGAGAGTTGGGGGGGAAGGACAAGACAGTTGAACGGGATTAAGAGGTACATACTACTAGATATAAAATATATAAATTACAAGAATGTAATGTATAGCACAGGGATAATAGTCAATATTTTATAACAACTTTGTATGAATTATAACCTATAAAAATATCAAATTGCTACATTGTACACCTGAAACTAAAATAATGTTGTAAGTCACCTATACTTCAATAAAATATTTTAAATAGTTATTTAGATCTAGCCTGTGTTTGTCTGAATGTGTGTGTGTATGGCAGTAGCAAGTAGTACTTGTAATTAGGCTTATGAATAAGCACAGAATCCTTATTTAATTATTGTTTCCTTAAAAAGAATCATCTTTTTCTTTAAATTTCTTTAAATTCAACTCTCATTTTTTTAAGCACAAATAAATCTGCTTTCATTTACACTTTTATTTATAATATATTCCATTTAACTATTCTCACATAGAAGAAGTCTTTTGAGAAAGAAAATGTGGCAGTATCTAAAGACCTTTGGTAGATCAGAATGTGTCCTTGATAATGATATGTGATAAATGATAATATCTAATAACTGCACATTAAACCGTAACACTCTAAGGCATGATAGGACTGAAAATAAACTCTTCACAACATCATAGTATTTCCTGGTAATTATTTGGTAAATAATTAGGCCAAATACTTGGCAGGAGCAATAAAAGAAGATTAATCGTTCATTTGGGTTACATAATCCTGCCATATAGTTTTACAGGCTTATTACATAATCCAATGAAACAGTGAATTGATCCATCCTTCAATTTCCCAGGGAACCTCATCTTTATTTATTTATTTATTCAGCTTTCTAATAAAGGAATGATTTTTTTTTTTAATAGAGCTCCTGGGGTAAATACATTACGTTCTAGGTATTAGAGAATTTTAAAAATCTACGTATGCTCATCCTACCGGAACAAACTGACTTTCTTACTCATTTATGAACTCACTTGCAAGGTGAACCTCTGATTGGGGTAGTGGAGGACAATGACTGGAAAAATACTGAGGTTTGTGGGAACCCTGGCCAGGGACTGATGGACCCACACTTAGGTCTACACTGAATTTTCGCACTAGTCAAAGTGAAGTTATAGGGCTATAAGCACACTGTTAATTTTACTGCAAACTGTAAATGGTGGCCAAATGGTGTGTTAAAAAAAGGAAATGTTATGGAAAACAGAAAGAGGTCTTTGGGACACATTTCACTTTAGCTTTATAACAAAATTCCGAATTTTATATATATATTTATTTATTTATTTATTTATTTATTTATTTATTTATTTATTCTTCTAGAGCTGAGTGGTTAAACCTGGCTATAAATCTGATTGTCTAATTACCTTTGCAAACATCTCCAGCTGCATGAAGAATAACAATTCCTGCTGGATAAAAGACGAGAATGTAAATTTTAATTCACCATCTCTATATTGCCTGAGAAGGGGGGGTGGAGTTATAAACTTTTGTGGGCTGATACATTATAATTATTTGTGAAATTTCTGCATATTTTTTTCTCTTCTACCTGGGAAATACATGTTCTTCAAACTCAGAATGGTGGCAGATACTTCTCCCAATACTCTTCTCACTTTGTCTCAGATTGTGAGGAGGACAACAATGTCCTACAGACCTTGGATGTAGAAGACAATTTATCAATACTTGCTCAGAAATGCACTTAGACATAAAACCTTGTATAATCATAGAAAACAAACTTGTGGTTACCAAAGGGGAGAGGGAGTGGGGGAGGGACAAATTAGGGGTATGAAGTTAACAGATACAAACTACTACACATAAAATAGATAAGCAACAAGGATTTAGCACAGGGAATTACACCCAATATCTTGTAATAACCTATAATCGAATATAATCAGCAAAAATAATCACTGTGTTGTACAGCTGAAAGTAACACAATATTGTAAATCAACTATACTTCAGTTAAAAAAAAACTTGTAGGATCATTAAACATTTTTAGTCTTAGAGAGAATGTATGTCAAGCTAGTATCAGAAATCTTAGTACTGAATACATGCTGATTTGCTTTCCTTAGTACTGAATACATGCTAGTTTGCAAAATACATGTAATTTGCTTTCAATTACACATTAAACTCCTTAAATACAGACATTTCTTTAGTTTTGTGTGACCAGTATTTAGTGCATTCTTTCAAGACCTAATATTACTAGAATATAAGGTCTAGGAAAGAAGGATTTTTTTTTCCGTTTTGTTAAGTTTTTATTCCCAATACCTAGAATAGAGACATGTTAGGTATATAATAAATATTTTGTGACTCAACGAATAATAAAAACTGCTACTATATATTGAACACTTACTATGTGCCTAAATAGTCTAAATATTTTACATAATAGTGTTTATTATGGTGTAAGAACAGCTATCCAATGCAGTAAGAAACTAATGCTTGGAGAAGATAAATAGCTTGTCCAAAGTCACATGGTTTGAAAATTCCAAAGCCAGATTTTAGCCCTAGTTCTGTTTGACTATGAACCCAGTGATCTTAAACAATATGATACTGCCTCAAGTATCCTATGTGCTTAATATTTATTCCCCCATTACACACCCACACTCAGCATTGTGAATAAGATGCAAATAATTGTTTATAAAATTGCATTTATATTATACACTGGTATATTTTTATTAAAAGATTTGAGATTTTGTAGATTATCCCAGAACAGTGCTTTTCAATAGAGTAGGTATTTTAAAAACATATTTGCTCAATAAATGAATATAAAGAAAATAATTAAATGCTTAAAATGTTTGCATCATTTTCTCGGCAGCCTTGCTCTTCTCTAGCATTGGCTGTCAGTTCCCTTCTTTCAGTGGTTAGTTTTACCAATCTGGGTACATATAGCTGCAAGGAACATAGTGGCCAAATAAAATGACTTAATTAATGAAAACATAGGCTTCATGTAAGCACTCAAACATATATTCAAATATTTGCAATCTTTTTATCTCTGCCATTACCAATGTATTAGCAAGTGTTGTTGTTTATAAGTTTGTTATTGCTTGGTTAGAATATGACTGAGGAAACTCCATCCATCATTAAACTTACTGAACCATGTTGAGTATAGGATGAAGAAGACTGATTTTTTTCTGATTTTTTAATAGCTATGTTTTAAATCCATCACAGAAGTTTGTATTTACCACTGGATGCCAAAGATTCACCTTTACATCAATTGACTAAAAGTGGACTGCATAAGTACTCTAAGCCATATACTAGCTAAGAGGGTTGAAATCACTATTCAAGACCAACTACTGTTTATCTTCCATGGCTGGTGGAAGAGATTATTTTCCCTGAGCATTTTTTCCTGCCAGAACAAAAATAGGGTAGAAAGGATGAATGGCTTTTGGTAGTTAGTCATCACTGTCTATTTCATTCAAAGTCAACTTGCCAGTTACATTCCCATCATTTTTTTAACAAAAGAGTTGCCCTTGTTGTGTTAAGCTCATTCAGGTAGGATGAGGAAGCCCACTTTCAATTCCTTTCAAGAAATCATATCTTATAGGAGAATACGGCTAAAATTATGTTTGCCACACTACAATTTACTCATTATCTGCCTTTAACATAATTTGTAGAAACTATTATTAAAAAAAGTTAACTTGTAGATAAGGCATCTAGACTGAATGAAATCACCAAATATAACTTCTTAAGGAAAATAGACACCCACTACTTTGAATGCACTAGCTTTTTCTATAACACTGTTCTTAATCCACAAGGTACTTGACAAGGAAAGTATTATTATCTAAAATTTCTACTTGGGAAGCTTTAGAAAGGTTAGCTAAGTAAAGATCACTTAACTGGTTAGTGTTCATCAGTTACTCCATTTCCTTTCCAACTGAATCTAAAGCCCATCCTTCCTCTATTCTTCCACTCAACCTGCACAGGGAACAAAAATCACTCCCATTGTTAGCCACCATGGACAACTACACTGAAGTCTCGTTCATTAGCAAACTTTCTAATTGCACCTGCTTCTGAAATAGTTATGACAGAAATTGGCTTATCCATGGTGCAGTTGAAGACTCCAAAGTATTCCCAACTTGTGCCAAGGACAGTAGTAGGGTAGTATGGAAGGGTGTGGAAAATTAATCATTTTCATCAGCACAACAGTGAGGTGACTTAAGTGTTGGCTACACAAAACAATTGTATTTCCACAGCCAGAGTCCTTGGCAGCATTATTCCAAACAGTTTCTTGTCACAGCAGTTTCTCAAGACTGTTCAAATGCATTTACTTTTGCTTAGGCTTATATGCAATCTTTCTGCTAGCTTGTTCTTCACTCACCTTTGTTTTCTCTGAGGGAGACAAGGAAAGATTATTCAAGAGGCTGGACTCAAGCTAAGTTGGGCAAAATCTATTGGGTATATGGTGAAGAAATGATTCATCAGGCCATTTTCTTTAATCAAAAAGATCATATCACACCTGCATCCTCATTTTGTAATACTATTAAACAGTGTTTGGGATTTTCTCTGATTTAGGCCACACCTTTGCTGATTCACTATTACAAATCTCTTCAACTGAAAATATATAGAAGGAAATGAGGGACAATAAATGCACATATAAACAAGGTGAGATTAATCATTCCCACACAAGAAAGGGTTTTAGAATTCTTCTTAACTGACTTGCACTTTTCTGAATTCCCCTTGGCTCAGAGGAAGAAAAAAATGGGTCAATGGACAAAACTCATCTTTGAAACTGACCCAAAAAGTGCCACTCTTTCTTTCTTTTTTTCTTTTATCTTTTTTTTTTTTTAGAGATTACTTTGGAAAGGTATACTGATGAGTAAATGTGATGTTTAAAGTGTTATCACGTTCTCCCTGCCATAAAGGCTGTTGTATTAATGACAATGTGCAGCTTCAAAATAAAGTACAAATTCTTGAAAAAGACACACACAAAGACACAAAAATCTCTTGGTGATCTGGATTCAGCTTCATATACTTTCAAGGTAGTCACCATGTGTTTTCACCAGTCCAAACTAATCCCCTGGGAAAGAAGCAGCATTTGTACAGTCCCAAGCTTCTGTATGTACACTTCCCCATCAGCCCCTTTCTATAGCTAACTCTATTTCACATGAAGACTCTGCTCAAAGATAATCCCAGCCAGAAAGTCTTCCTCAATGCCCTTCAGTGAGGAGTGGACATACCACGTTTGTATTTCTGTAATACTCAAATATGGTGTTATCTTCTGTTACTGTGGGGTTTTTTTGTTTTGTTTTGTTTTGTTTTACTATTTGTATGTTTATCTTCCTCAGATTCCTAATTATCTTGAAGATAAAATTATTTATTACTTTTTGTGTGTACTCATAGTTTGAGTCTAGAAAATTGCATGGCCCAAATTTTGCCTGAATAAATAAAAGGTCAAACAGATTCTTGCATTTCCTAACACAAGAGAAGCAACTGGGGGAGGAAATGCTTATTCCCAACAATATACATTTTTCTGTTCTTCCTGTAATGAAGACCCTCTATAATTTGGTGGGGCCATTAGACTAAGGTCAAGCAACAGAACTTCCAGGCTGACCTATAAAACCTCTAGCATAATTCTTCTCTTCTCTCTATGCTTATCAGCCAGCTGGAGGCAAATGATCCAGTCAGAAGATGGCAGACCAACATGACTGAAGGATCCTGGCTCTCTGAATGAGTCAGTGGAAGGAGTGTGGACCCCTAAGTGACCTAATGGAAGAAGCCTGGGCTTCTTTTTTTTTTCTTTATTGGAGTATAATTGCTTTACAATGGTGTGTTAATTTCTGCTGTATAACAAAGTGAATCGGCTATACATATACATATATCCCCATTTCTCCTCCCTCTTGTGTCTCCCTCCCACCCTCCCTATCCCACCCCTCTAGGTGGTCACAAAGCACTGTGCTCATCTCCCTGTGCCATGCGGCTGCTTCCCACTAGCTATCTAATTTACATTTGGTAGTGTATATATGTCCCTGCCACTCTCTCACTTTGTCCCAGCTTACCCTTCCCCCTCTGAAGCCTGGGTTTCTTAATGACCCAATAGAATAGATCCCCACTGAGTTGAGCCATGATATGATAAAAACAAATGCTCATTGTATAAAGTATTAAAACTTGAGGGTTGTTTCAGAAATTAGACTAGCGTAATAAATTAAAAGATTTTGGGGACACTGCAACAAGATAGACAAGTGAATTTTTTATCAAACAGAAAATAATATTTTTTGCATTTCAACTTTATCTATGACATTTTCCTTGATCATTTATTCTCACTTTAAATTTTTATCTCAGGCTTATTTGTTACACTAATGACCTGTATGTGAAAAGTCTGATATATTGAACGAAACCAGGAAATCTGTTCAGCACAGATCCAATATTCTGTTTTAACAATCTTTGACCTCACATATACTTTCAAGTGGGCCAGGGAGGCAGAAAAGGGGGCTTGTAGATCATTATTTAATGACAGTGTCAGATTTTTTTCTACCCTGGGGTAGAGGATTCATTAGATCAAAGGAAGACGACCAAATATTATCTTCTTCACACCTGTAAACTATCCACTTGCAGTACTGTACCAGAGCCACATTGTTTTTCAATATGTTATTATTCACCTAGTTTTCTGTTTACATGTGCTTCACGTGGCTTTCTTCCAGTATGCAGGATGTGGGGCTATAGACAAATCTACTTTCTAAACTCTCAGCAACCTAATTGTGTAAGTTTCCTTCAGATATCTCTTTTCCCTTCCTTAAAGGCACGTATGTTCACTTAGCTTAAAAAAAATCTGAATTCAAGGGTTGGACTGGGAGTTTGGGGTTGGTAGATGCAAACTATTACATTTAGAATGGATAAATAACGAGATCCTACTGCATAGCACAGGGAACTATATTGAATATCTTGTGATAAACCATAAAGGAAAAGAATATAAAAAAAGAATGTATATGTGTGTATAACTGAGTCACTTTGCTGTACAGCAGAGATTGGCACAGCATTGTAAATCAACTATATTTCAATAAAAAATTTTTTTAAAACCTGGGTTCAGTTCCTTCATTTACAAAAAAGACCTAGTTGATTATTAATAGCTTAAAACCCTCTATACAGTTTTCTCCTCATCTTGGAATAGTAGGATATATCTCTCTATAAAAGGAGGTCCCCCCTCAAACACCTCATTAGACATCACCTCATTTTTCTCACAATGGGTGAAGATGCTACTGTTAGGACTGTGTCACTGAAACAAACAGCATGAAGGTAATAAACACTGAGAATGACTGTATTGGCCAGTAACATTTCAGCACCATATGTGAGTGGGAAGGGATTTGGGTGGGTCACCCAATCAACCCAGTGCCCTACAAATACTGTTAACAGAGGCTTGCTTACTCAATCTACACACAGCACTGACCTATTTCAGACTAGAATACAGGCTCTTCTAGAAATAGATTTTAAGAAGCTACTTGGCTAAAGCAGTCTGTATCCAAAGTAGGCAGTAAAATCTGTTTTAAAAGTCCAGATTGCTAAAAGCAGAACTAGTTGCTAAGGGAAACGGCAAGGCGTATTTAAATAGATGATATATGATAGATAGATGATAGATAGATAGATAGGAGAGACAGAGAGAGAGAAAGAAGGAAGGAAGGAAAGAAGGATGAAAGGAAGGAGGGAAGGAAGGAAGGAAGGAAGGAAGGAAGGAAGGAGGGAAGGAGGGAAGGAGGGAAGGAAGAGAAAGATGATGGGGGGGAGAATCTCTGCGTTTAAATGAAGTACATCGTTAGACAATTTTGAGTTGCTTAATCTAAACTCTTAGAGTTGACTTTGACCTTATTTTCTTCACAGATCAATTCTAATCTACCCAAAACCCTGAGAACCTTGCCTTTAGAATATTTCCACATATAGCCACTTACCACCTCTACCATTTTACCCTTGTCTAATCCTCCACTGTAGTTTCCCTCCATTGTAACAATAATCCCTAACTGGTAGATTTACCTCCACCCTAGACCCATGCATTCTATTTCAATTTAGCAGCCAGAGTTCTCTTGTTAAAATGTAGGTTGAATCACATAACTCCTCTGTGTAAAACTCTCCAAGGACCCCCTCTATTTGTTTCCTATTGCTACTGTAACAACTCAAAGCAATACAAATTTATCTTAATTTCTGTATGTCAGAAGTCTGACATGAGTTCTACAGAGGTTAAAATCAACGTTTCAGCTGCATTCTTTCTGGAGGCTCCAGGGAGAATCATTTTCCTTGCCTTTGCCAGTTTGTAGAGGTTGCCTGCATTCCTTGGTTTATGTTCCCCTCTTTCATCTTCAAAACACATCATCTAACACCTGCTTCCTTAGTCAAATCTCCTTACTGACTGACTTTCTTGTCCACTTATAATAGCCCTTGTAATTATACTAGGCCCACCTGGATAACCAGGATAAGATGGAGGTGGAGATTCCCCATCTCCAGACCCTTAACTTAATCACATCTGCACATTTCCTTTTGTTATATAAGGTAACATATTCACAGCTTCCAGCAATTGGCTGTGGAAATCTTTGGGGGCCATTATTCTCTTTATGGTATTTCTCTATCTCAGTCAGATTAAAAACTTGAAATCCTTACTGTAATTCAATGGATTTGAGCCTAAAATAGTCCTGGCCTATATATGACTTGAAATATGGCAGAGGTGACATTCTAAAATGAAAAAAGGATAAACTACTCAATGCATGGTGCTAAACAAAATATGAAATTAGTGCCTATCTCATGTCAGACAAAACTGTCAATTTCAGATGTTATAAAGATTCTCTTAATAATCTTGGGAGAGGGAAGTTTTAAAAAAAAGACACAACAAGTAATAACTACAATATGAAAGAAGGATAAATACAACCATTTTAACTTAAAAAGTTGTGTTTCTTAAAAAGCACATAAAAAATGAAGACAAACCACAAGTTAGGAAAAGATATTTGCAACCCATATATCTGATAATTAGTATCTAGAATAAATAGAAATATCCTTATAAATCAATAGGAAAAATGAACAAAAGACATGAACACACATTTCAGAGGAAAAAACTTCTACATGGAGACATTCACCATAGATTCATAGATTCCAGGTGTATGTACCATAAACTATTCCATACAGAGACAGTACATCCTGTTAAAATAATTCCATAGGTAAGGACTCTCCTGACAAATATTGTTGGTGTGTTTTCCAGGAGGTCTGTCATTATTATCTGTACTAATAACACATTCTTTCTTTCCATGAGTAGAAGGACCATGGATCACAAAACTGTTTTAAACTATTTCCTTCCCAGTCCACCCTCTGACTTTGGTCAAATTTCTACTTTCCACGTATGTGTCACATGAATTTCCATTGTTCAACAATATATTACACAAAAGACAGAAGTCCCCTAACACCATAACAATGACCAGAATTTGAACCATTCAAATGGGATTAGGGATTTATTTTTTATAAAGTATTAAGTAGAATCATATTGTTTCACAGGTTTTTTTATATTATTCTCTTACTAGATCAGTCAGGTTTTTTCCCCTCTATTATCCAAATATACGTGAATTATTTATACTTGAATCTTTTTATATGTGCTGATGGAGACATCTTCCTGTGTCATTTTTCTAAGGCCAAACTCACTTCTTATTTTGTCCCTCTGGTTTCCATAGGTATTATATTAATAATATAATATATTATATATATTATAATATATTATATATTATATAATATAATATAATTATATTATATTGAGAGATTGAGATCAGACTCTCACTATCTTTTCTAACCTGATGGTATAAATATACTAGCCCTTTGTTGCACTACATAATTTTGATGGAGAGATTAAAGTAATGTTTGTTACACCATATATCAATTAAAATGACAGTAAAACTTTATTTCTTCCAAACAGGAAAGGCTTTCCCTATGGGTCACACATTCTGAGTTACTGGATCATGATTAGATAATCTTTTGCATATGAAATTCTGTATTCAATACTAAATGTTTTACAAACACCAGCTTCCAGATCTTACAGCACAAAGTTTTTGCCCCCCAGAACAATGACAAGGTGTTGCTTTCTTTCCCCTGTGAAATTTCAAGCAGTTGCACCACAAGGAAAGCAATTTCCCTTTTAATCTGTAGCACCAGGACATTAGAGAATAATGACAAAGCTACACTGCTCAGTGATCCTGCCACAACTAGGCTTCACATTATGCTCCCTCCCAGGCACCCTATAGCCTTGATCTTTAGCACTGTAGGTGGTTACCAATCTATAAAGACATTTGATCCCACAGTGATTAGAATATCTAATAGTCTTCCCTCTATGGGATTACAAGCTTTCTCTCAGGTCATTGATGGGTATGATTTCATTAGTCATTATTTGATTAGCCCTTTTGCTTTTAGTCTGCAAATTGCAACTGAATGATAACTGAAGTCATCTACATACCAGCTGAGCAATCACATTTTTTCCTCCAAAGTATCCAGAGAAAGTATTTATGCACAGTTTAGAAGCCAGTAGGACCCCAGTTTCCTTTGTCCAGAAAGAACAGGTCTGAAGGTTCCTCCCAGCATCAACTTTTTTTCAATGCTTGATCTGAGAGGTATAATTAAGAGTATTATTGTCTTAGAGAACAGACTTGTGGTTGCCACGAGGCAGGGTGTCGGGGAAGGATGGATTGGGTGTTTGGGATTAGCAGATGCAAACTATTATATATAGGATAGATAAACAACAAGGTCCTACTGTAGAGCACAGGGAACTCTGTGATAAACCATAATGGAAAGGAATATGAAAAAGAATGTATACATATGTATAACTGAATCACTTTGCTGTACAACAGAAAAGAACACAACATTGTAAATCAACTATACTTCAATAAAATAAAAATTTTAAAAAGAGGTATGATTGTCTTACTCTGTGGTGCCCTCCTGGACCTAGTATGGCTGTATTCCTCACTGGGATCATGGCCCATTTATGAGTACTCTTTCTATTTACTATGATCTCTTCCACTTTCAATCTATTTTGGGTTTGGACCCAAACCACCCTCCAGGCAGACAATAACAGCAGAGATGCTAAAACTTCTCAGCTCCATCCCTAGACTTATGTTCTAGAATTTTACAAAAGCTGAGTGGGCTGCCTGTGACAGAGCCTTCAGTAAATCCTGTAATAATTATTTTTGCTCAGAGTCCCATTTCAATTAAAGCTTCTTTTTGGAGATTATGAAGAGGAGCCAATAGGATTCTTCAGTTGGAAATATGATTTTTACCAAAACTCAAATAGCCATCTCCATCTCTGAGTTTCTTGCTTATGAGCAGGTTCTGTGAGAGATTTTTAACTTATTTTTTACAGTGATGAGGAATGTATTTGGGTTGTTCCAGCTCCTGTAAATCCCAGGAATTTTGTAAACTGGCTAGCTCTAAAACTTTAGCCAGATGTATCAACTACTTTCCATTAGCTATATTGATACAAATATCCTTAAGTCCCTCAGAAAAGACAATGATTATGACTGCATCAATGTGGAGCATGAACTTGCACTTAATGAGTAGCAAGTTCAAGTCCAAACTCACTAGATAAGGCAATTTCCTTGACAAATAAAATAACACTGTGGCAAAACGGTGTATGTCTACTATGTCCATAGAATGAAAACTATGACTGGCTGGACTCCAAAATTCAAATAGAAAAGAAGGCATCCATTAGCCTACTGGTCCTCCTTACTCTGCTGTACTCTGTATATTCTCTAGCATATCAGATGTAGCTAAAACATTGGGAGGAACCACCCAGTTTAATTCTTGATCATCCCTTATTGACTCCATGAACCATCTGCCTTATGCCTTATGGCTAGACAGGACTATTAAATAAGGGGTTCGTGGGATTCAAAACTCCTGACTCAACAACTTTCTTAGCCAGAGTAATGACTTAATCACTTCCCGAGGGCTCCACCTACTAAATACCATCACATTGGGCATTAGGATTTCAACATTCAGACCTTAGCAGGAGCCATTTGTTTCATAAACTTTTCATCCTCAGTTATATTATTTAAAGGACATTTTCCAAGGAACTACATCTCATGAATTCAGATTCCATATTTATTTCCCATAAGCAAAGCTAGACAGAGAAGGTACATCCTGTGTAACACCCCTGAGGATAGGGTATTCCAGGTAGCACTTACCATTAAGTATGTTTGCCAGTAGTTCTGTCCTTAGTCTATTTACAAGCATATTTTTTGGGTCAACTGCTATGTAATCATTTCCTTACTAAGAGGTCCACAACATCATTTGTCTTGTGAGAGTCAGTGCCTCAAAATATTATTCCTCTTTTACACAAATAGCACACCAATAAAATAAAAAATGGTGCCTAAAATATCAAGCTAGGTATCACTAGTGAGAGCTAGTTTCAAACCACTTACTAACCAACAGTTACCCCTCCCCACTATTCCCTGTAATCACTATACATCTAGTCCCCATAGAGATATTTGGACTATTGGACTCCAACTTAACAGTCTTTTGTGGAGAGCAAGCTGAGATCATTTCAGAGCATGTGAATGATGAGACTTGTGGGAAGCCAACGAAACCAGGTGATAGTGAGGCAGACTCAGCTCCACCTTCTTTTAAGGACACTTGCCTAACATGTCACCAGAGATTTCTAGGAGCTCCAAGAGCAGTGTCCCCATATTGAGAAATTTTATGTGTCTTTAGGGAATGGATGTGCTTCGTTTGTAGGCATAAACGTTAACAGATGGTTGGGTTAGAGACTGAGCTCAAGATAAAATAAACAGGATTCTGTACAAAGCCCAGCTAAACCCTCTGATGAATTTTCCTTTCAGAGACAGTGGTTTGAAATGTGTAGACTGGATATTTAACTGTATTTTACCTGATTATTTAATTATTTTAGTTATCTTATTACTCTGTAAAATATATTCTATTTAGAGATAGTCATAGAGTGATTTAGGAGCATACCTTACCATGAGATCAGAGTATTTTATTACACTTGTAAAATTCAGACAAATGTTTCCACATCAGCATCATTATTATTCTCTTTCATCACATTATAAATAGTTTTGAAATTTCTTTTTGGTGCCTTGTCAGGACACAAACTTAATATTGACTAAGAAAGGGGAAATTTTAAATTAAGAAATGACATATTTATGCTTTATAGTGACATTGTAAAATAAATAAATACAAATGAAACCAGTCTCTGGGATGATATCCTAGTTTGGACTTAAAGTTTCACTTACTTTCCACTTTTCATACTGATTCTCTGGAGGATTAAATGACTTCTCACCAAGTGAATGCCTAAACTACTTGGAATTCTTAATGGTTGGTAGAGAATATTTAACCTTTTTATTAAGGTATATTTATTTTGGACTTAAATTGTATTCTTAAGAATGTAAGCTTTGTGAGGACTAAGTCTGCACTATTCACTCCTTCATCCTGAGAACAGTGGTTGGCACATAGTATCTAAAAATCCTTCTGTATGAATGGATAACAGGATAGAATTAAGAGGACATGTTCATAAGACATTAGAAAACACTGATAAGATATAAGCTTAATTTTTAAAAAATATGCAAAAATACATCAGATAGTCAGTGAGATAGAAATTGTGCAGTGTTGATTCAGTCATATAATTTATTGCTCTCTGTATGAATTACATTAGCAGGCAGGGCAGTGCAATGTCCCAGGGTGACAGATTGATCTTTTTTAAATGTTTGATCTATTAGTGTCAGATAGATTGATTTTTTTTAAATGTTTGATCTATTAGTGTCAGAGTTGGTCTGCTTTCATGCAAACACACTTGACCTTATACAGTAACCCAACATTCCAGTCAGATGTAAAGACCTACAACCAGATAGAGAAAACTGGCTGCTTTCTTTTGAAATTTGGTGAAAAAGAGCTTGTTTTTCCTGATTAGCACAGTATTATTTAGCGCATTCACAGAGATTTGACATAGAAAAGATTTCAGAGACCATCTAACCCAATGCCTTTGTTTTTCAGATAAAACAGATACCCAAAGACAGCTGATTGATTTTGAAAATGATGAAATCTCTTTATGAAAGAATTGGAAAAAAAATAAACTGACCTAAAAAAAAAGTCACTATCTTAGATCTCAGGGATTTTTTTATCATGAAAAATTTCTATTAATTTTAATACTAAACAACCTTGAAAAATGTAGCTTTTAAATGAAATTCTGTCTTAGAAACTTTTGTAAAACTCAGTGCAATTTCAAGTGACTGGATTCTTTGGATTAATAATGGTTAGTAAAATAAGTATGATTTCCTGATAGCGATATATCCAAATGCAAACAAAAACATTTCTGCTGCTACTTAGAACAAAGTGGTTATTTATTTACCTACTAATTTACTTATTTTTATTTTATTTATTTTGACAGTGGTTTTTTGTGAACAATCTCTAAGAAGCAATTCAAAACTGAACCTTCTTTGGCCCAGCAAATAGTATCAATTTTGGATTTTGATTCTTTACAATTTATTTCACTTCTGCTACTACCACTTAAATGCAAGTTGCCAACATCTTTGAATGCCATATTTTTTATTTTCTAATCGGTTTCCCTTTGCCATTATTCTACCCTACAATTATTTTTCTTCAAATGATAACAAGAACGATTTAGTAAAAACAAATTTGAGATTGTGTTACAGCCGTACTGAAAATTCCACAATGCCTTTCTTTTGCATTCCTAATTAAAATAGTAATAATAATAACAATAATAATTCCATTCATGATATGAGACCTACTGATTTAACTCATTTATTTTTCCATTCTTGCCCAGGATGCTTCTAGTACTACTCATTATGTTCCAATCCCATGGACCTTCTCTTAGTTGCCACACTCTTTCCTATCTCCGGGTTTGTTATATATGCTGGTCCCTCCTTTTGGAAATTGTTCCCTTTGCACCCTCATACTTGGGTAGCTCCTTCTTACCCATCTAGCCTCATTTGTATGTCATCTCAAATGAGAAGGCTTCACCTCCAACTGAAGTGTGTAAAATGGTTCCACAAAACCACATATTCTTTAGCTTAGCCACACGTTTGTTTCCTTCATAACACTTATTGTATACTGTGATTACTGTATCTCTTTCTGTCTCCAGTAGTGATTATTTATATTTCCCTCCAGTCTATAAACTCCTTGAAGACAATGTCAATGTTTGTACACAGTCACTGTTGAATAACAGGTGCCTGGCATAGAGTCTGGGCCATAATAAGTAGTCACTAAATATTTGATGAATGAATAATTAATGTTCCGTCATTATGATGTAGTTATTTACAGAGAAAAATCTATGGGCTCCTTAGTAGAAATTTCTCATGCCATAGTTCAAGAAATGTATGATTGGAAGTTGAAGGTCCCCTTAAGTATTTTAACTAGCCTTTCATCATAACTTCTAGAGCTGTGCTGCAAAATATGGTAGCCACAATCTACACACATGTAGCTGTTTCAAATTAAATTTAAATTTAAATTAGAGATTGGTTCAAGATGGGGGAGTAGAAGGACATGCACTCCCTCCCTCTTGTGAGAGCACCAGAATCACAACTAACTGCTGAACAATCATTGACAGGAAGACACTGGAACTCACCAAAAAAGATACCCCACATCAAAAGACAAAGGAGAAGCCACACTGAGATGGTAGGAGGGGCACAATGACAATAAAATCAAATCCCATAACTGCTGGGTGGGTGACTCACAAACTGGAGAACACTTATACCACAGAAGTCCTCCCACAGGAATGAAGGTTCTGAGCCTCACATCAGGCTTCCCAACCTGAGGGCCCGGCAATGGAAGGAGGAATTCCTAGAGAATCAGACTTTGAAGGCTAGTGGGATTTGATTGCAGGATTTCAGCAGGACTGGGGGAAACAGAGACTCCATTCTTATAGGGCACACACAAAGTAGTGTGCACATTGGGACCCAGGGGAAGGAGCAATGACCCCATAGGAGACTGAACCAGACCTACCTACTAGTGTTGGAGGGTCTCCTTCAGAGACAGGGAGTGGCTGTGGCTCACCATGGGGACAAGGAAACTGGCAGTAGAAGTTCTGGGAAGTACTCCTTGGCATCAGCCCTCCCAGAGCCCACTATTAGCCCCACCAAAGAGTGGGGTAGGCTAGAGTGCTAGGTCGCCTCAGGCCAAACAACCAACATGGAGGGAACCCATAAGCAGAAGAGTGGATTAAAGTTTTACTGAGCTCTGCCCACCAGAGAACAGCCAGCTCTACCTACCACCAGTCCATCCCATCAGGAAGCTTACAAAAGCCTCTTAGATAGCCTCATCCACTGGAGGGCAAAGAGGAGAAGCAAGAAGAACTACAATTCTGCCACCTGTGAAAGGAAAACCACATTCACAGAAAGATAGAGAAAATGAAAAGTCAGAGGTCTTTGTAACAGATAAAGGAAGAAGATAAAACTTCAGAAAAACAACTAAATGAAGTGGATAAGGGCAACCTTCCAGAAAAAGAATTCAGAATAATGATAGTGAAGATGATCCAGGACCTCGGAAAAAGAATGGAGGCAAAGATCAAGAAGATGCAAGAAATGTTTAACAAAGACATAGAAGAAGTAAAGAACAAACAAACAGAGATGAACAATACAATAACTGAAATGAAAAATACACTAGAAGGAACCAATAGCAAAATAACAGAGGCAGAAGAGCGGATAAGTAACCTAGAAGACAGAATGGTGGAATACACTGCCACAGAACAGAATAAAGAAAAAAAATGAAAAGAAATGAAGACAGCCTAAGAGACCTTTGGGACATTAAACACAATAACATTCACATTATAGGGGTCCCAGAAGGAGAAGACAGAGAAAGGACCTGAAAAAATATTTGAAGAGATTATACTCGAAAACTTCCCTAAAATGGGAAAGGAAATAGCCACTCAAGTCCAGGAAGCACAGAGAGTCCAGGTCAGAAAAAACCCAAGGAGAAACACATGGAGGCACATAGTAATCTAATTGACAAAAATAAAAGACAAAGTTAATTATTGAAAGCAACAAGGGCAACAAGGGAAAAACAACATAACATACAAGGGAATTCCCATAAGATCAATAGCTGATTCTCAGCAGAAACTCTCCAAGCCAGAAGGGAGTCACATGATATATTTAAAATGATGAAAGGGAAGAACCTACAACCAAGATTACTCTACATGGCAAGGATCTCATTCAGATTCAATGGAGAAATCAAAAGCTTTACAAACAAGCAAAAGCTAAGAGAATTCAGGACCACCAAACCAGCTCTGTAACAAATGCTAAAGGAACTTTTCTAACTGGGAAACACAGGAGAAGAAAAGGACCTATGAAAACAAACACATAACAATTAAGAAAATGGTAATAGGAACATACATAGTAATAATTACCTTATAGGTGAAAGGATTAAGTGCTCCAACCAAAAGACAAAGACTCACTGAATGGATACAAAAAAAAAGACCCATAAATATGCCATCTACAAGAGACCCACATCAGACCTAGGGACACATACAGACTGAAAGTGAGGGGAAGGAAAAAAGATATTCCATGCAAATGGAAATCAAAAGAAAGTGGGAGTAGCAATACTTATATCAGATAAAATAGACTTTAAAATAAAAAAATGTTACAAAAGACAAGGAAGGACACTACATAATGATCAAGGGATCAATCCAAGGAGAAGATATAACAATGATAAAAATATATGCACCCAACATAGGAGCACCTCAATATGTAAGGCAACTGCTAACAGCTATAAAAGAAGAAATCGACAGTAACACAGTAATAGTGGGGGACTTAAACACCTCACTTACACCAAAGGACAGATCATCAAGACAGAAAATTAATAAGGAAACACAAGCTTTAAATGACACAATAGACCAGATAGATTTAATTCATATTTATAGGACATTCCATCCAAAAACAGCAGATTACACTTTCTTCTCAAGTGTACATGGAACATTCTCCAGGATAGATCACATCTTGGGTCACAAATCAGGCCTTGGTAAATTTAAGAAAATTGAAATCATATCAAACATCTTTTCCAACCACAGTTCTGTGAGATTAGAAATTAATTACAGTGAAAATAAACGTAGGAAACACAAACACATGGAGGCTAAACAGTACGTTACTAAATAACTAAGACATCATTGAAGAAATCAAAGAGGGAATCAAAAACCTACGAGAGACAAATTCCAACAAAAACACGATGATCCAAAACCTATTGGATGCAGCAAAAGCAATTCAATGAGGGAAGTTTATCGCAATACAAATCTACCTCAAGAAACAAGAAAAATCTCAAATAAACAATCTAACCTTACACCTAAAGGAACTAGAGAAAGAAGAACAAACAAAACCCAAAGTTATTAGAAGGAATGAAATCATAAAGATCAGAGAAGAAATAAATGAAATAGAGACAAAGAAAACAAGAGCAAAGATCAATAAAACTAAAATCTGGTTCTTTGAGAAGATGACCAAAATTTATAAACCTTTAGCCAGACTCATCAAGAAAAAGAGGGAGAGGACTCAAATCAATAAAATTAGGAATGAAAAAGAAGTTACAATGGACACCACAGAAATACAAAGCATCGTAAGAGACTACTACAAGCAACAATATGTCAATAAAATGGACAACCTGGAAGAAATGGACAAATTCATAGAAAGGTATAACCTTCCAAGACTGAACTGGGAAGAAAAAGAAAATATGAACAGACCAATCACAAGTAAAGAAATTGAAACTCTGATTAAAAATCTTCCAACAAACAAAAGCCCAGGATCAGATGGCTTCACAGGCGAATTCTATCAAACATTTAGTGAAGAGCTAACACTTATTCTTCTCAAATTCTTCCAAAAACTTGCACAGGAAGGAATGCTCCCAAACTCATTCTATGAGACTACCATCACATGATACCAAAACCAGACAAAGATACTACAAAAAAAGAAAGTTACAGACCAATATCACTGATGAATACACATGCAAAAATCCTCAACAAAATACCAGCCAACAAAATCCAACAGCACATTAAAAGGATCATACACCATTACAAGTAGGATTTATCCCAGGGATGCAAGGATTCTTCGATATATGCAAATCAATCAATGTGATACACCATATTAACAAATTGAAGAATAAAAACCATATGATCATCTCAATAGATGCAGAAAAAGGTTTTGACAGAATTTAACACACATTTATGATAAAAACTCTACAGAAAGTGGGCATGCAGGGAACCTACCTCAACATAATAAAAGTCATATATGACACACAGCAAACATCATTCTCAATGGTGAAAAACTGAAAGCATTTCCTCTCAGATCAGGAACAAGACACGGATGTCCACTCTCGCCACTATCACTCAACATTGTTTTGGAAACCCAAGCCACAGCAATCAGAGAAGAAAAAGAAATAAAAAGAATACAAATTGGAAAAGAAGTAAAATGGTCACTGATTGCAGATCACATGACACTATACACAGAGAATCCTAAATATGCCATCAGAAATCTACTAGAGCTAATCAATGAATTTGGTAAAGTTGCACGATACAAAATTAATGCACAGAAAACACTTGCATTCCTATACACTAACAATGAAAGATCAGAAGGAGAAATTAAGGAAACAATTCCATTCACCACTGCAACAAAAAGAATAAAATACCTAGGAATAAACCTACCTAGGGAGGTAAAAGACCTGTACTCATAAAACTCTAAGACACTGATGAAAGAACTCAAAGATGACACAAGCAGATGGAGAGATATACCATGTTCTTGGATTGGAAGAATCAATATTGTGAAAATGACTATACTATCCAAAGCAATCTACAGATTCAATGCAATCCCTATCAACCTACCAATGGCATTTTTTACAGAACTAGAACAAAAAATCTTAAAATTCGTATGGAGACACAAAAGACCCCGAATAGCCAAAGCAGTCTTGAGGGAAAATAACAGAGCTGGGAGGAATCAGACTTCCTGACTTCAGACTATACTAGAAAGCTACAGTAATCAAGACAATATGGTACTGGCACAAAAACAGAAATAGAGATCAATAGAATAGGATAGAAAGCCCAGAGGTAAACCCACACACTTATGGTCAATTAATATATGACAAAGGAGGTAAGGATATACAATGGAGAAAAGACAGTCTCTTCAATAAGTGGTGCTGGGAAAACTGGACAGCTACATGTAAAAGAATGAAATTAGAACACTCCCTAACACCATACACAAAACTAAACTCAAAATGGATTCGAGACCTAAATGTAAGACCAGACACTGTAAAACTCTTAAAGGAAAACATAGGAAGAACACTCTTTGACATACATCACAGCAAGATCTTTTTTGACCCACCTCTAAGAGTAATGGAAATAAACCCAAAAATAAACAAATGAGACCTAATGAAACTTGAAATCTTTTGCGAAGCAAAGGAAACTACAAACAAGATGAAAATACAACCCTCAGAAAGGGAGAAAATATTTGCAAATGAATCAATGGACAAAGCATTAATCTCCATAATATATAAACAGCTCTTGCAACTCAATATTAAAAAACCAAACAATCCAATCAAAAAATGGGTGGAAGATCTAAATAGATATTTCTCCAAAGAAGACATACAGATAGCCAAGAAGCACACGAAAAGCTGCTCAACATCACAAATTATTAGAGAAATGCAAATCAAAACTACAATGAGGTATCACCTCACACTAGTTAGAATGGGCATCATCAGAAAACCTTCAAACAACAAATGCTGGAGAGGGTGTGGAGGAAAGGGAACCCTCTTGCACTGTTGGTGAGAATGTTAATTGATATAGCCACTATGGAGAACTGTATGGAGATTCCTTAAAAACTATAAATAGAATTACCATATGACCCAGCAATCCTACTACTGGGCTTATATGCAGAGAAAACCATATTTCAAAATGGCACATGCACCCCAATATTCATTGCAGCACTATTTACAATAGCCAGGTCATGGAGGCAACATAAATGCCCATCGACAGACGAATGGCTAAAGAAGTTGTGGTACATATATACAATGGAATATTACTCAGCCATAAAAAAGGAATGAAATTGGGTCATTTGTAGTGACATGGATGGATCTAGCAACTGTCATACAGAGTGAAGTAAGTCATAAAGAGAAAAACAAATATTGTATGTTAACGTATATATGTGGAACCTAGAAAAATGGTACAGATGAACTGATTTGCAGGGCAGATATAGAGACACAGATGTAGAGAACAAACATGTGGACACCAAGCAGGGGAAAGTGGTGGGGGGGTTGGTGGTGGTGGAGGGATGAATTGGCAGATTGTGATTGACATGTGTACACTAGCATGTATAAAATAGATAATAAGACCCTGCTGTATAATAAATAAATCAAATAAAATTCAAAAAAAATTTTAAGTTAATTAAAACCAAATATTACTAATTTAATTCCTCAGTTCCACCAGCCACATTTTAAGCTCTCTGTAGCCAGGCTAATGGCAGTCTAACATATGGCCAATGGCTGCTGTATTGGACAGTATAAAAGATCTGTCATCAGAGAAATATCTAGTGTAAATCTCTTTATAAAGACATCTTCATAACAGTGCTTTAGTGTATTGATTTAAAATTAAGAACAGAATTACCAAGGATCTTAGGCACTGGAGTGTAAGGAGATCTCTATGAGAATAACAACTGAGAAATTCAGTACTTAATTTCGAAAATGCAAAAATACTTTTGAGTTGTTTTTCTGTAGCAAGCTTCATAATACATGCTGAGTACAAGCAGTGAAAAAAAATTTTCAGGACTCCTGCCACCATGTGTCTTATAATCTAGAGAAATAAACAAATTAATACATACCCACTGTGCCTCAGTTTCCCCTTTTAAAAATAGTACCTACTTCATGGGTTATTCTAAGCTAGTCACTTAAAATAGTGCTTGGAACATAGTAAGTATTCAATATCTCTTGGCTATTATTACTTGTGATAATGGTATTAAAATTGTGAAGTGTTGAAAGAAACAATAATGAAATGATAGAAAATAATGGCAGAGATGAAGAGGAAATGGATCATCTACTGAGGTATGGTAGTTTGAAATGGCTTCTCTGAAGAGGTGACATTCAAACTGTGACATTAATGCAGAAAGGGAGCCAAGCACTGAGATGAGGAGAAATATCTTCCAGGCAAAAGAGACCATACTTTCAAAGAAAAGGAAGAGTTTGTTATAGTGGAGGAACTGAAAAGAAGCTAATGTAGCTGGACTACAACAGCAATAAGGTTGAAAAGCAGGCAGTAAACATGGAGACGAAGAAAGTACATGGCTTTGCAGTGCCTTCCAGGCAAAGTACACGTTTTTTAAAAACATATTATTATTATTTTATTCAAAGTACACTGTTAGGTCACTGGAGAATTTACATAGAGGGAAAACAATCTGATGCACGTTTTAAAACCTATTTCTGGCTGGGTGTGGATGATTGAAAGGTACTTAGAAGGGAAGCAGAGACCACATTAGTACGTAAGTGTGTGAGTGAGGTCAATACATTTAATTGCTCTGTAGGTACTTTGTCAGTTTTGCTGCAGTAACAACCCCCAAATCTTAGTGATTTAGAAAAACAAAGGATTTCTTGTCCATATTGAATATAGATTGCTCATTTGTTGTGACTGTGACAAATTCTACTTCCATACCATGCTGTGCGTAGGTTGCAACTTTGTTCCACAGGTCTTTAGGTAGTTTTCAACCTAAATTTGAAGTAGCAAACTCAGATGAGACATATTTATTCTCACAACACAGGGTAGAAGCAAAAGAGTAATGGAAATTCACTAGAACTCTAAAAGTTTCTGGGAAAGTTCACTTGCTTCCCATAGGTGAGAGTAAGTCACATGTCCAAACTCAACATTCATGTGGCAAAGAGATTCTGCTACCAAGAGGAAGTAGGGACCACAGACTATTGCAAAGAACTAAAGTTCCCCAAGAGAAAATCACCGCTCTCTATAAAGTCTCTGTCCTCTCTCTGGAGGTTATTTTCTTCTTTTAAGTATTTATATCTTTTGGGTTTTTTTGGCTGAAGCTTTAAGCTGAAAGTACTCTTTTCATGAAAAAAATGAGAGCCCAGAAAATCCCATCATCTCTATTTACAAACTAGTATTTAGATGATACGTTTTACAAAACAGTTTCAAATTCTCATCCTCAGAGAATATCTTAGTGATATTGAGGAATATCTTAGTGATATTTCAATGTATTACCAGTACTCCAAAATATGATAATAGCAATTAACAGAGTGGTTGATATTTACTGATGATTACTGTATAATAAGCACTTTATATACATTATCTCAAATCTATATCAAAACCCTGCAAGGGAGATATTTTCTCACTTCTTATAATTGAGTAAACTGGGGTTTATAGAGTTCAAGTTATTTGCCCAAAGTCAAAGGTAGTTAAGGATTGAGCTGCATCAAACCCTGCATGGGAGATATTTTCTCACTTCTTATAATTGAGTTAACTGGGGTTTATAGAGTTCAAGTTATTTGCCCGAAGTCAAAGGTAGTTAAGGATTGAGCTGCATCAAACTCCGAGTTCAAAGCCTCTTACCTAAATTCTAACTGGCATTTCTTGTTCTCTATCTTGATATGAACAGGAACAGATGCTCTGGAGGAGAAACAAAAGTGTCGAAAAGGAATGTGCTCTTTACTTGGAGTTAATAAGTGTGCAAAATGATATATTTCACTACTATTTATTAGTTTGTTATTTTATGGTAAAGCATAAATATGCCATTTTATAATTAAGATCTCCACTATCCATTCAATATCAAGTCCCGACAAGTCAAAATAAGAAAATTGGAAACCATTTGGAATGTGGTGAAAAAAAATAATACGATTCTGATATAAAAGAATATGTGAAATTTTCAGAGTGGAATAAAATACTCTGATCTCATTGCAGAGTATGCTCCTAAATCACTCTAGGCTGGCTATCTTAAATACCACAGATTCTAAAGCATAAATAAGATATGAGTCCAATATATATATTAAATAACTGATGTTTAGATATGTCAAAACCTTGGCTCTAAATGAAACATTTTCAGCTTGCAGCAGACATTTTGCTGAATGCTGTTTACTTTATCTGAAGCTCCGTCTCTAACCTGATCATCCTGTATATTTATGCCTACAAACCACCTCCATTCCTTAAAGACACATGAGAGTTGTCAACATGAGGACACTGCTCTGGGAGCACCTGTGAATCCTGGTGACATATTATATAGGTGCCCTTAAGATCAGGTGAAGCTGAGTGTGCTTTGACTTCACGATCACCTGCTTTTGTTGGCTACCCACATGTGCCTCCTCATTCATGTGCTCTCAAATGATCTCAGCTTGCTCTCCACAGAAGAACAAAACTTGAGTTGAAGAGTCCAAATTTCTCTGTGGCTACTGGCTGCATGGTGATCACAGGAGCAATCATGGACACAGGTATCTGTTGGTCAGCAAGAGATTTGTTATCTCATTATAATTTTTTTAAAATAGATCTTTATTAGAGTATAATTGCTTCACAATACTGTTTAGTTTCTGTTGTATGCCAAAGTGAATCAGCCATATGCATACATATGTCCCCATATCCCCTACCTCTTGAGCCTCCCTCCCATCCTCCCTATCCCACCCTCATCACAAAACACGAAGCTGATCTCCCTGTGCTATGCTGCAGCTTCCCACTAACTAACTATTTTACTTTCGGTAATGTATATATGCCTATGCTACTCTCACTTCGCCCCAGCTTCCCCCTCCCACCCTGTGTCCTCAAGTCCACTCTCTATGTCTACATCTTTATTCCTGCCCTGCAACTAAGTTCATCAGTACCATTTATTTTTTTTTAGGTTCCATATATATGTGTTAGCATATGGTATTTGTTATTCTTTTTCTGACTTACCTCACTCTGTAGGACAGAAACTAGGTCAATCCACCTCACTATAAATAACAATTTTGTTTCTTTTTATGGCTAATATTCCATTGCATATATGTGCCACATCTTCTTTATCCATTCATCTGTCTATGGACATTTAGGTTGGTTCCATGTCCTGGCTATTGTAAATAGTGCTGCAATGAACATTGTGGTGCATGTCTCTTTTCGAATTATGGTTTTCTCAGGGTATATGCCCAGTAGTAGGATTGCTGGGTCATATGGTAGTTCGATTTTTAGTTTTTTAAGGAACCTCCATACTGTTCTCCATAGTGGCTGTATCAATTTACATTCCTACCAACAATGCAGGAGGGTTCCCTTTTCACCACATCCTTTCCAGCATTTATTGCTTGTAGATTTTTTGATGATGGCCATTCTGACTGGCATGAGGTGATACCTCATTGTAGTTTTGATTTGCATTTCTCTAACAATTACTGATGTTGAGCATCTTTTCATGTGCCTCTTGGCCATCTGTATGTCTTCCTTAGTGAAATGTCTATTTAGATCTTTCATCCATTTTTTAATTGGATTGTTTGTTTGTTTGATATTGAGCTCCATAAGCTGTTTGTATATTTTGGAGATTAATCCTTTGTCTGTTGTTTTATTTGCAAATATTTCCTTCCATTCTGAGGGTTGTCTTTTGATCTTGTTTATGGTTTCCTTTGCTGTGCAAAAGTTTTAAGTTTAATTAAGCCCCATATGTTTATTTTTGTTTTTATGTCTGTTACTCTAGATGATGGGTCAAAAAATATCTTGCTGTGGTTTATGTCAAAGAGTGTTTTTCCCGTGTTTTCCTCAGAGAATTTTATAGTGTCTGGTCTTACATTTAGGTCTGTAATACATTTGGAGTTTATTTTTGTGTATGGTGTTAGGTAGTGTTCTAATTTCATTCTTTTACATGTAGCTGCCCAGTTTTTCCAGCACCACTTATTGAAGAGGCTGTATTTTCTCCATTGTATGTTCTTGCCTCCTTTGTCATAAATTATGTGACCATATGTGCATGGGTTTATCTCTGGGCTTTCTATCCTGTACCACTGATCTATATTACTGTTTCTGTGCCAGTACCATACTGTCTTGATTACTGTAGCTTTGTCGTATAGTTTGAAGACAGGGAGCCTGATTCCTACAACTCCGTTTTTCTTTTTCAATATCGCTTTGGCTATTTGAGGTCTTTTGTGTTTCCATACAAATTGTAAAAATTTTTGTTCTAATTCTGTGAAAAATGCCATTGGTAGTTTGATAAGGATTGCACTGAATCTCTAGATTGCTTTGGGTAGTATAGTCATTTTCACAATATTGATTCTTCCAATCCAAGAACATGGTATATTTCTCCATCTGTTTATGTCATCTTTAATTTATTTCCTCAGTGTTTTATAGTTTTCTGAGTACAAGTCTTTTGCCCCCTTAGGCAGGTTTACTCCTAGGTATTTTATTCTTTTTGTTGTGAGGGTAAATGGGATTGTTTCCTTAATTTCTCTTTGTAAATTTTTGTTGGTGGTATACATAGAATGCCAGAGATTTCTGTGCATTAATTTTGTGTCCTGCAACTTTACCAAATTCATTGATTGCCTTTCCAAGAATTTGTCCATTTCTTCATAGTTGTCCATTTTATTGGCAGACAGTTGTTTGTTGTGGTCTCTTATAATCCTTTGTATTTCTGCGGTGTCAGTTGTGATTTCTCCTTTTTCATTTCTAATTTTATTGATTTGCATCATCTCCCTTTTTTTTCTTAATGAGTCTGGGTAAGTGTTTATCAATTTTGTTTATCTTCTGAAAGAACCAACTTTTAGTTTTATTGATCTTTGTTATTGTTTTCTTAATTTCTATTTTATTTATTTCTGCTCTGATCTTTATGATTTCTTTCCTTCTACTGACTTTGGGTTTTTTTTGTTCTTCTTTCTCTAGTTGTGTTAAGTGTAGGGTTAGAATGTTTATTTGAGATTTTTCTTGTTTCTTGTGGTAAGATTGAATTGCTATAAACTTCCCTCTTAGAACTGCTTTTGCTGCATCCCATAGGTTTTGGGTCATCGTGTTTTCATTGTCATTTGTTTCTATGTACTTTTTTATTTCTTCTTTAATTTCTTCAGTGATCTCTTGGTTATTTATCAGTACACAGTTTAGCCTCCATGTATTTGGGTTTTTTACAGTTTTTTTCCTGTTATTGATTTCCAATCTCATAGCATTGTTGTCAGTAAAGATGCTTGATACAATTTCAATTTTCTTAAATTTTCCGAGGCTTGATTTGTGATGCAAGGTGTGATCTATCCTGGTGAATGTTCCATGTGCATTTGAGAAGAAAGTGTAATCTGCTGTTTTTGGGTGGAATGTTCTATAAATATTAATTAAATCTATCTAGTCTATTGTGTCATTTAAAGCTTATGTTTCCTTATTTATTTTCTGTTTGGATGATCTGTCCATTGGTGTAAGTGGGGTGTTAAAGTCCCCTACTATTATTGTGTTACTGTCGATTTCTCCTCTCATGGTTGTTAGCATTTGCCTTATGTATTGAGGTGCTCCTGTTTTGGGTACATAAACAATTATAATTGTTCTGTCTTCTTCTTGGATTGAACCTTTGATCATTATGTAGTGTCCCTCTTTATCTCTTGTAACAGTCTTTATTTGAAAGTCTATTTTATCAGATACGAGTGTTGTTACTCCAGCTTTCTTTTGATTTCCATTTACATGGAATATCTTCTTCCATCACTTCACTTTCAGTCTGTATGTGTCTCTAGGTCTGAAGTGGGTTTCTTGTAGACAGCATATATACAGGTCTTGTTTTTGCATCCATTCAGCCAGTCTGTGTCTTTTGGTTGGGACATTTAATCCATTCACATTCAAGGTTATTACCAATATGTATGCTCCTATTACCATTTTCTTAATTGTTTAGGGTTTGTTTTTGTGGGTCTTTTTCTTCTCTTGTGTTTCCTGCCTAGAGAAGTTTCATCAGCATTTGTTGTAAAGGTGGTTTGGTGCTGAATTCTCTTAGCTTTTGCTTCTCTGAACAGCTTTTGATTTCTCTGTCAAATCTGAATGCGATCCTTGCTGGGTAGAGTAATCTTGTTTGTAGGTTTTTCTCTTTCATCACTTTAAGGATATCCTGCCAATCCCTTCTGGCCTGCAGAGTTTCTGCTGAAAAATCAGCTGATAATCTTATGGGGATTCCTTTATATATTATTTTTTGTTTTTCCCTTGCTGCTTTTAATATTTTTTCTTTGAATTTAATTTTTGTTAGTTTGATTAATATGTGTCTTGATGTATTTTTCCTAAGGTTTATCCTGTATGGGACTCTCTGTGCTTCCTGGACTTGGATGACTATTTCCTTTCCCATGTTAAGGAAATTTTAAACTATAATCTCTTCAAATATTTTCTCAGACCCTTTCTTTTTCTCTTCTTCCTCTGGGACCCCTATAATTTGGATGTTGGTGTTTTTAGTGTCATTACAGAGGTATCTGGGAGCCTGCTGAACTCCCAGGCTGGTCCCCTGCCCTCCAGGGTGCCCCCCTCCCCCTGGCTGCATTCGTCCTTGGGGCATAGGAGGGAGGCCATGGAGATCAGAAGGGACAGGTGGGAGGAGCCCTCCTGACCAGAGGAGCAGGAGAGAAGAGGAGAGCATTTGCCCCACCCACTCGAGCCCAGGAAGCCTGCTGGGCTCCCTGGTGAGGTGAGGTGCCCTGACCTCTGAGACCAGGTGTGGGAGGCACACCTGGGCCCCTTCTGTTCCTTGAGCCTAAGCCCCACCCCCCACAGCCCCCAGGTCCTTTTCCAGCCCTGTGGGTCCTGAGCATAGGCCCCATTCACTGCTCAAACTTGCCCTTGCTTAGGCCCCACCCTCCACAGCCAAGGCCTTTTCCTCCTTTTTTTTTCCTTTTCATCCTCCTCTTTTTTACTATTGTGGAACTATTATACCTTCCTATTGTTGATTCATCTATATTTTTATTTTTATATTCTTTCTAACATATATGTTAGTTTCCTAGTCTTATTTTATTTTTTTACTTTGTTATTGTTCTTGTTTTCTTTTTTTTCATGCCACCCCACTCAGTTTGTGGGATCTTGGTTCACGAGCCAAGGGTCAGGCCGAAGCTCCTATGGTGGGAGCTCCAAGTCTGAACCAGTGGACTAACAGAGAACCACAGAACCAGTGGACTAACAGAGAACCACAGATTATTCATTGGTGTGAGATCTCACAGTAGTCCTCATCTCAGTACCAAGACCCAGCTCTACACAACAGCTTATACACTCCAGTGTTGGAAGCCTCAGGCCAAATGACCAGTAAGACAGGAACACAATCCCACTTATAAAAATTAAAAAAAAGTGAGATGGCAAAAAGTATGTCACAGATGAAGGAACAAGGTAAAAACCTTCAAGACCAAATAAATGAAAAGGAACTAGGCAATCTACCCGAAAAAGAATTCAGAGTAATGATAGTAAAGATGATCCAGAATCTCAGAAATAGAATGGAAGCACAGATTGAGAAAATACAAGAAATGTTTAACAAAGATCTAGAAGAACTAAAGAACAAAAAAACAGAGATGAACAACACAATAACTGAAATAAAAAATACACTAGAAGAAATCAATAACAGAATAACTGAGGCAGAAGAATGAATAAGTGAGCTGGAAGACAAAATGGTAGAAATAACTGCCAAGGAGCAGAATAAAGAAAACAGAATGAAAAGAATTGAAGACAATCAACTGCCCCGAGTGGGTGGGGCAATTGCCCTCCACTCCTCTCCTGCTCCTCCCAGAGGGCCCCTCCTGCCTGCCTCTCTGGATCTTCCTGGCCTCAGGGGCGCAGATCCTATCTGGCTTCCACTTCTGCTCGCCCCTCATTCCCCCCATGTCCTACTGGTTCACTTAGGGGTTCCTCCCATCTCCTTGGGCATCAGGGTCCTCCACCAGCGGCAGGCAGGTGCCCTAGTTGTGGGCTGATGCTAACTCGGCATCTTCCCACACCACCAACTTGCCTCCACCCCCCCTCGTTATAATCTTTTGAACAACCCACTGAGGTGTGATTGCCCTCATTTTTCAGATGAGGATACTGAAACTCAGGGTTTACATTTCATGCCCAAGGTCAATGGACAATAACAACTAGCCTAGTGGGTTGTTCTAAGAATTATGTGTTAACAAATGTATAACTATGAACTGCACTACTTTGTATATTTAATCCCTTTTTCTGAAGAAACTAAAAAGACTGCCAGCAGTCTACTGCTACTTTAGTATACTTTACCACAAACCTAAATACCTTCAACACTTTATCTTTCAAATTTACTTATTAACCTTAAAATATGATGGCTCACCTGCACATAAAAGATAGCAGTGATAAGTATGAAAACCAAGTACAGTTGTAAATACACTACCTTGAGAGAAAAAATGGTGACTTTTTGATTTCTACATTCCTACTGAATTTTGCATATAGATAACATCAGTTTCAAAGAACTGCATAGACACTTATTACCAAGTCCAAAAAAAAAGTAAGACAGATTTATCTCTGAATTTTTCAATCAGTTTCAGCCCAGGTGTAAGACAAGTTTCTTTCAGCCAATATGGTGAGAGAGAAAACAATTTAACCCATGTTTAAAATGAGCTGTGCTAACACCTCTGGGTTGTCAGAAAATTGTATGTTTGAAATTTCTCTTTATGTTCCTACTTACTTCCTTGCATCAGCAGTTTTAATATTTTCACAGTTATGGTATGAAGGAAAAATCAGATGAAGATACCTTTACTTTAATTAGGACTATTAAATGTAGGGCAGGAACCAGTCAGGAAAATCACAGATTATACTTGGAAGGTACCTATTTTTGGTTCTTATTCACCCCATAGGGCTTGCATGTGGAAGGTCCATGAAAAAGCTTCAGAGAGTTTATGGTTTCCTGAAACTTTATAAAAATATATACGCATATTTCTAAGTGTGGGTTTCTAGCTTTCATTAGATTCCAGCATGGCTGGAAAATAACCAGGTTCTTGCTTTCCCCAGCACTTGTGCTAATTTAAAACATCAATTAGCATTTGTAAGATGCTAAATCCAAGATGCAAAATCCAAATGTTGGTGCCATAAATGGATATAGCAGAGATAATGTTTGGAAGAAATGCATCTACAACAAAGAAACTCAGAATTCAAAGAGACCTTAAGAATAATCTACACACCTCATATAGTCTTAACTTGAATCCCCTTTATTCATCTCCAATAGATATTTATATATCTTTTCTCTTTTTAGAAAGCTTACAGTGTGTAAATGTTTGTTGCTTTACGTAGCCATTCATTAAAAAGTTACTATAAATAATGAACACCATTTGGAGTAGCAGCTCAGAGAAATGACTCCTCAAAAGAGAATAAGAGGCTTTTTCATAACTGCTCTGGTCTTTCAAAAGTGAATCATTTCATCAGAAGAGTAGATCACTGACCAACTTCACCATCCTCTCCCATCACAAGAAATTAGGTACCATCCAATGAAGCCCCTCACTTTAAAAATGAAGAAAATCAGTATTATCCCATTTGAATGCCTTAATCCTTCAACTGAAGGCAGAATTTGACAAACAAATATCTCAAATTCCAAGTCATTTGGTGTTTTTACCATACTAAAAGACTTTAATGACTAACCCTAAGTCCTACCCAGTAACTTCTATCTATGTAAAACCCTTCAATGTCTTCCTAGTCCACTTCACATAAAATAATCATAATATATTTTTTTAAACCCCATACTTAGCCTAGAAGGCACTGCAGAATCATGTACTTTTCCTTCTCTATGTTCATTATATGCCTCTCTACCCTAAGGCTGCTACACTCCAACTACATTAGCCTCATTTTAGTTCCTCAAATATAACTAACTCTTTCTTTTCTTTGAATATATGGTTCTTTTCCTGGAACATGTTTCTTCTTGTTGTCTCAGTGCTGGCTCCCTTTCATCATTCTGGTCATAGATTGAAAGTCACTTCTTCTTCAGAGAAACCATCTTAGACCCCCAAACCTCAGTAGCTCTTCACAACAGCCCCTGTCCCCTGACATTTTATTCTATTATGTTATTACTTTAATAGTTTTCACCATCTTCATCACAATTTTAACACATATTCCAATAGAATAAATGGAATATTTCCACCTTGCCCATTTATCCACTATGAAGAAACATTCTATGATGAGCAGAGAAGTTGGCTGAAACTAACTTTTCCCCACAATTTACACTTAAACTGTTTAGCTAGGACATTATCTATCTACCTATCTACCAATTTATCTATTTATCTATCAATTATCTAATTCTGATCAGATAACCTCAAATGAAAATCAAAATAATCAGTTTTAATATTTTTTAGTGTTGGTTGCATCATCAGGAGCCAGCAAAATTATGAGCAAGAAATGATTAAACAATAATACTCTAAGCTACCATAGTGATAATGAATGTTTAACAATATAACCACAATAATATCCAGGACTCCTGTGGTCTACTGACTGTAAGGTTCATTTAAAACTCAGTTCACAGCAAAAAATAAATGAATAGTAAGTTCATTATTTATTTGCATTTTAAATAATTAAATAAGATTTGACTTATAAGCTTCAACAAACATTTTAAAGTCCTCATTCCTTTTTTCCCAATTCTCTTTTGAGCATCTCATAAACCAAACTCCTAAAATTCCATTGCACAAGTAGTCCTGGAGCTTTTTGGTCTTTTTTTCCTAGCTTCTTCTCTATGCATAACCTTAATTTCTGCTAATTTTTTCTCTCTTCGCTAGTGCTTTCTTCTCATTCTCTTTCCAGTTCACGATTTTATCACTGCATCTCTCCTAAACCCATATTTCAGTGTTATGAATGTCCAGTACAGCTTGAAAAGGGACCATTTTCCTTAGAGAGATGAGGATCAAGAAGGAGGAGGATAAATCTGATTGGGAAAGTACTGGTGATAAAGGTCAGAAAACTCTCATGGTGCTTTATTTTAGCCCTGCACAGAACTCATACTCAAAAACTATAATGACATTTGTGTTTCTGCAAAGGGCCTTCATTTTTATTCCATTGCCAGTCGGATGTGCCTTCTCTTTAAAGAACAAGTAGATTGTTAATACATTATATCCCTTACAGGCAACTGGGGAAAAGAAAGTAAACAATTGTGAAATCAAAACATGAATAAATAATTCAAGACAGTACAGACAAGAAAATAAAATAAATTTTGGAGATAAAAAGTATAATCGTGAGCATAAAAAAATGAAACAGAATAAAATCTACTTAGGTTGCTATTAATGAGAAAAATAGTGAAATTGCATGCAGTGTCAGTTCGCCCAGGATGCATTATGGAGAAAAAAATATTAAAAGTATGGAAGAGAATTAGACATCGATGGAAGATAGACCAATGCCTCTACATATAAAGAAAATGGAGAAAATTTTATAAAGAAATCTTGAAGATATAGCACCCAAGAATTGTTCATGAATCTTCAAATTGAAAGTAAATACTGAACATGAAAATTATTAATTAACACCCAGATGTATCATAGGCAAACTTCAGAATATCAGTGATTATATAAAACCTTAACTGGGCTGCAACTAGGCTATTATTTTTTTTTTAATCTTTTATATTTTCTAGGCTATTTTTAAAGCAATGATATATTTAAGAAGTTACTAGAACATATCTTGAAAATGCCAATAAAAGTCTCTAACAATCTAGAATTTGATACCAAGTGAAATTAACATCCAAGAATGAAAATAAAATGAAGATATGTTCAGATATAAAGACTCTTAGTTCACAACTTACAGACTAAATAACAATGAAAGCTAAATTTTCAGCAAATGTGAACGTAGAGGGAAGAGGAGAGATACCACTGAAAATCATGAACACAGGCTAACAGAATATATTGGCAAATGTAATTAATTATAAACTGAAATAACTAATGTTGTGTGTGCAAAAAAATATATATTTTATTATAAATATATAAAATATAAAACTAACATTTAAACAAAAACATGAAAAATTGTTTCATTTGTATTTAAAATATGATGATGTCTGGAGGAGAAAAGAAATACTTAATGACTTTAGATTTTTGAAACAAAAATACATGGTTAATTATGAATGCTAAATATATATAATATATTGTACATAGTGGTAAATTTACATATTATATGTATGTAAAAGTATGTGTGTATGTATATTTCTCTCTCTCCCTCTCTTTCTCTTGAATAGAGATACAATTCACAGTTTCTAAATCAGCAGAGTGACAACAAAAGAGGTGAAGAAAATGAAGAAAAATTAATGAAACTAACAAAAGGCAGAAAAAAAGAAGCAAGGAAACGAAGGAATAAGATTGATGATTGTTGATAGAAGAAAAGGAGATAAAAAGTGCTGATAAATAATGTTGAAAATGAAAAGGGGTATATAACTACAAATATAGATTAAAAAGCCAACTCAATATGGTGAACAAATTTATGATAATACATTTGTAAAATGTCTAGAAATGAATACTCTGATAACTTTCTGTAAATCTCTATATTACCAACATTGATTCTTGAAGAATTAGTAATTTAAATATATCCATTAAATTAATTGTCAAAACAGTTATGTCTTCCCAACACAAAATACCAGGTTCAAATGAATTTGCAATAAATTTTGATAAGTTATTAAAGAATTCTCAATATCAACACTGGAAGACAGTGAAGTGATGCTTTATAATTCTGTGGGAAAATGATTTTTTTTGAGAATTTTATGCAGGGGTAAGTTATCAATAAAGAATTAAGAAAAAAGATATATTCTGATGGACAAATATTCAAAAACATGTCACCTAGGCAACCTTTCTCTTAAAATATTTTTCAAGCAAGTATAAAGAACTATATAGTGAACATCCATATATCTATCACTCAGATTTGTCACCTCTTAAACTTTCGAGTTTTTAAAAAAAAATTATTATACATTCCACTGAAATCTATACAACACTCCCCAGTTTCTTTCTTATCCCTCTTTCTTCAGGAGAGAAGAACTAGCATGGACTTATCACTCAGATGTGTGTCTGTGTATGTGTATGTGTATGTGTGTGAATAATCCTTCATATACTGTTTATCCCAAAATAATATTATTCTATGTGCTATTTAACTTATATAAACGATATACATTATTGATCCTCTGCAACTTGCCTTTTTTAATCAAACATATTTTTAGATTTTTCCATATTGCTACATGTACATTGTGCATGCTAGTTTTAACTGTTGTATAGTGTTCTACCCTAAGAATGTACTACAATTTACTTACATATTTGTCTCTTCATGGACATGTCAAGCATTTCTTTCCTGTACATGTCTCCTTTTGTATCATAATCAGTACATTCTGGATTTTCTGGAGGATGCCAAATTGCTTTCAAAAGTAAATTTACCTTTTCATACTCCCATCAGTTGTGTACGCATCTGGCACTTGGTGTTGCCGTTTTTAACTTTGTGTCAATTTGAAATGAGTTGAAATGAGGGTACTTCAGTTTGCTGATCACTACTTTGATTGAGTTTTTATATCTTTAGAACTTCTAGGGGTTCCCGTGATGAATTTTCTGTTCAATACTAGAACACTTTCTTATGTAGCTATTTGAGATTGTATTTTAGCAAAATGAAACAGTAAACCTAAAGAGGTGAAATGACAGGATCCAGAAAGCACCAAGTCCTGCATGAGACAGTTGTAGAAAGGGATAACAGCTGTGGATAGTGTAGAGTAGCTGCAGGAGAATAGCTGTAGGAAAATTACCCAAAAATGTAGGAAAAAAATATATATTATTATATATTTTATATTATATATTATATATATTATTATGCGTGTCTTTGCATTTCTTAAAATTATATAGGAGACATTTGAGATTTGTAAATGAAGATTAAGAAAAAAGTTAGCAATAGGTACATGGGACATTAAGCATAATTTTAAAAGTATGAAAGAATTGTTAATTCAAGGAAAATCAAAAAGTTGCAAGAGAAAAGAAAGGCTGTAAAGGGCTTGGTAAAAGTAACCCAGAAGCAAATATGGTTTGACCTCATTGCTGCCCAGACCCCCACCTTAAAAACAGACAAGCAACAATGCTGTGTTGGGAGCATATGGAAAACATTAAGACCTGAACAATAGTTCAGACTTGCTCGCTCTGCCCCAATCATCCCTGTTGCCCTATGTTCTCCAGCAGAGGCCTCAGGGATACAGTCTGTTCTTTGGTGGGTGCTTCTCTGTCCCGGGTTCAGGATGAAGGTCAAGATGGCCTCCGAGGGTCATGGGAGGCAATGAAGTCCTCATGTTGAGCTGGTTGTCCAGAAATAAAGACAAGGTGACAGCTCTAGTTGATACTGGGGCCAAATTTACCCTAATACTTGCTAACCCTCAGAAGTTTTCTGACCCCTTCAGCACCATCGATGGTTACAGATGGCAAATGTTTATGGTCTAAAATGTCCCTTTGATACTGCAAATTAGGTGTTTTCCCCCACGAGAATATGAGGCTTTTATCTCTTCAATACTAGAGAACATATATATTGGGCATTGAACATCAAACTTTGAAACCCTGTCTCAGTGAATTCTGCCTCTGGTTTAGAAGGAAAACTCAGTGCTGAGGGGAAATGCCTCCTGGGAATCAATAAGTCTACCACCCCCTTGAAGAGTGGTAACTGTCAAACAATATAAATTGCCTGGGAAGTAAAAGGAAATAGGAGGAACTACCCAAGAACTGCACTGAGTGGGTATTGTATGCTCTGCTCATCTTGCTTTCAAACAGCCTGGTATGGATGGAAAAAAATCCAGATGACCCATGGCAGATACCCACTGACTACAAAAATTTGAAAAGCAGTGGCTCCCATCCCTGCAGCTGTGTCCAACATTGCCACCATCTTAGATATATTGGTCAAGGTCCTAGGAGTGTACCATGTTGTACTGGACTTAGCAAATGCTTTATTCAATATTCCCCTGGCCTCTGTGTCACAAAAGCAATTTGGCTTCACATTGGAGGGGCAACAGTGAACCTTCAAATTGCTTCCCCAAGCCTAGCTGTACAACTCCACCATATGTCATGGGTGGTAACCCAAGATCTGTCCCTGTTCTCCTTCTCCACATCAGTAAAATGGGCCTGTTACATTGATGATATAACGATAACACGTGAAGACTTGTGTTTGCTGCAGTTTTGCTCTACAAACTTGACTGGAACATCTATAAGGGAGAGGATGGGTAGTGAATTTGCAGAAAATTCAAGGCCCAGGCACTGCTGCAAAGTTTGGGGGAGTTATTTGGTCAGGTGAGATGTGTATCATCCCAGAAACTGTGATTGACAAGCTGTAAGCCTATTCAACCCATGAGAATGTGAAAGAGGTGCAAACTTTTGTAGGGACTTGAAAGTTTTGGAGGACTTTTATGACCCCACGCCCCAGACACAGTGCCTCCATTCCTTATCCTGCTTGGTAAAGAAAGGATATGTGTGAGCCTGGGGATGATCAGAACAACACGCTGCCTTGAGGTACTAGTGAAGCAAATTAAAGCTCTGGGCACCTCCCAAGCAGGGCTACCATTTGAGTTAGATGTGTCTGTGATTCCAGAAGTTGTGGGTCTGACACTATGGCAGAGACAACAGAAGGAAAGGTTACCCCTAAGATTTTGGTCCCCAGTTCTGGAAAGAGACAGAAACACAACATACCTTCATACAGCAATAGCTCATAGTAGTGTACACAGCACTCCTACAGGTAAAGCCTCTCATGAAGGAACAGCGTAGCATGGTAAGAACTTCCTTTCCTATTAAGGGGTGGGTTGAAAGTATGTTCTACCAACCCATTTCTGCCGTGGCTTGAAATCCCACGTTCACTAAGCGGTGTGCCTGCTTTGCACTCACATATTTATACGTAGGAAGGACAAAGTTCAACAACTATAGAGAAACAACTAATCATTGGGAGGTAGGGGTATTTCCTTCATTCATCTCCTGGGAAGACAGTTTGCGACATATTATATGAGGCTCCTCAGAAAGTCCAAGCGGGATTAAGAACACATTTATCTGGGGATGGGGAAGAGATAAATTAGGAGACCTGGATTAGCAGATACATACTACTATATATAAAATAGATAAACAACAAGTTCCTACTGCATAGCAAAAAAAAAAAAAAGTATATTTTCTGTAACAGAGGCTAAGTTGATAAACTTTTAAATAAAGCAGAGGTTTTCCTTTTTCTCTATTTACTCTCAGATAATACACCTTCATGCACACCTTTGACTCTGCTTACAGGAAACTTGGGCAAAGACAACACCCTTTATAAAGCAAGGCAGAATGCCTGTAACTTGGGATACAACTTCCAATGATTTCAGCAAGACCTAGTTATAGTACTGTTTTAAAGTTAACCATAAGAATACAGCTTACTACCACTACACTCTCAACTTCCAACTAATTTTCTGGAGGAAAAAAGGGCTTAAGAGTAGTTAAGGACACATGAAACCTGGGCTTTGTCAAAGTTTGGGAAGGAAAAGCTGTTCAAAATGTTCTCATTTTGTGCGCTGGGAAAAGAGATTGGAAATGCTATTTCCGTTTTTCCTTTGAAAAAGGCATTAGAACCAGATCAATTTCTCCTTTAAAGAGAAAATTGACATTTTATTTAAATTCCTCTAGAATATGCAAAATATTTAATAACGTCTCATCATTTTTCACAAAAGAACATCTTTAAATAAACAAAAACACTCATGACAACAAAATAAAATTAGATTAAAAGCAAATAATCATTATCTATGTATGTATATGTGTATATTTATACACACACATATGGAGAAAGGCATGCACAGAAACACATACAATATTTACATGACATAATAGCATATAAAATGCAGCAATAATTAATCAAATACAAATTTCGACCAAATAGGGTTTTTAAAAGTTGTTTAATATCAAGAAATTTGTGCATATTGACACACTGTATACAAAAAATATGTACTCTATCTCAAATAATATATTATAAAAAGACAATCTTTTTGAAAAGCTGCTAGATCACTTAGAAATTTACTAATAATGATAACATTGATGTCAAGGAAGTATGTATAAGTTTGAATAAAATTACTTTCATTAAAGTGACTATGAAAAAAGTTCTCTCTAAATTAATACATTATATATAATAGTGCATTAATAAATGTATACAACTAATTTAATCCAATAATATAATATGTTTGATTTATCTCTTCTACACTATTAAGCATCCAGATTGACAAGTTAGTAAAAATAGGAAGTCTCTTATCTACAACTATTTTTTTGAGAAATGTGGGGTCACTTGACATTTGAGTTCATGTTATTTTGATGCATTTAGGACTTTTGTTTATTTTATGTTTTTACTACTAAATTAGATCTCTTAAGGGCAAGTTACTTTGCCTTGTTTTCAACTTTTATTTATCTTTTTGATCACTGATGATTTTGTTTCTGACATTAAAGGCTGAAAAGTGACTGGTAGGGATGGGAAAATGTTTTCTTAATAATTTGATGGTCATCAAATTCACCAAAGATTCTGTTTCTCGGTAAAGTATAAAAGGTGAGAGAGATAGATGGGTCTTAGTGAAAAGATTTTCATACATCTTTTCAAGGATTTCTTACCTGCTAACTCCAGTGTGGAATAAAGCCCTCAAATATGAATCCACATAGATCAGTTAGCATTTTCTCTCTTCTGCGTGCACCAGAATAGCCATTTTAAACAAGGTTGTCTTTCAGAAACCTCAAGGTAAATATCCAGGAAGTGAATTCACACCATGACTAGTCTTGTTTATTAGTCATTATTTTTTACTGCATTTTCTTCTGTTGAGAAAAAAAAAATCATTATAGCAAGATTGCCAGAATTAGCAAACAAAAATAAAGGGCACCCAGTTAATTTGAATCTCAGATAAAGGATGAAAGAAACATACTTATACTAAATATATCATTGTTACTACTGTTTTTATGAAATTTAAATTTAACTGAATGTCTTTTATTTTATCGGGCAAACCTAATTATAAATCCCTGCATACCTCTTTTCTTGTAAAGTCTACTCACATGGTCATTATAGTTTTTCATACAGATATGTCATTAGTCTCCTCAAAACACACACACACACAAACACACACACATCACACACAAAAACTAATAAAATAAATTTTGTTGGGATTTGAGGGGGATCCAAGCTCTGAATGATTTGGAAATAAACAGACAATAAGGATTAATATGTTACTACTATTACTAATAAAATGAATACCAGAGAAAGTGGCTTAGTTGGACAACAGTAATGTCATTTCTAGTAGTGAACTCAAACTTACAAAAACAATTACAAGCAGCCTTGATCAATTGCAGGCTTTTCCACATGGAGATCTCAAGGCCTATGTCTTAAAAATGTGTGATTTTTGTCCAGCACTACATCCATCAGGCTAAAATTATTTTGTAGCTATTTCAGGTGGTGCAAGCAACCTGGCTCAGGAAATGCATAAAAGATGGTGAACCTTAGATGAGTTTTTTCAAAATCAGCAGAGTGTTGCAATTTGGGGTCTGCAACTATGGTGAGCCAAATGCAAGTCCCCATTCAAGGTAAGGAGAACACTTTTATAGACAGGAAAAGGAAGTTGGGAGGGCTCTAGTAAACAAAGAGTCCACGGCTTTTCTTTGGCTGAGTCCTTGCCAGGAAAGGAGTCTTAACTTCTCTTCCCCTCGGGCTTTGCTATCATCATGAGGCATGAGAGCTCCCCCTTCTGGTCTCCCAACTCTATTAATTGGGGTTTCTGTTTATTATTTTTTTACAACGGCAACATATTCATCTAGAAAATGAGCAGGCCATGTTTCCTACATTCCTTTCTAGATCTAAGATTTGATGTCTCTAACACCCTGTCTCTTTTTACAAAGTAATGCCTGTCATCAGCAATGTCAATTTGTCATATGTTTCAACAGGCTGAAAAATATCAAACCTGCAAAACCTATTTATATGTGTGAACTGTAGTTGAAATATATCTCTATAAAAATATATGAACTAAAAAATTAATTTATGTTAGATTCATAAGAAATATCCTCTAGTATTAGTTCATTATTTATCTTCGTATTCTTCGCTGGAACTAAGTAGAAGTCCAATAAATTTTTGCTGCATGAAAAAAAAATTAAGATAGAAGGAAGCATTTGGTATTTGGATGTCACAGGACATTTGTTGAAAGAAAGATCCTAGGGTAAATGCATCAAACTTGGAAATCCATAAAAATTAAGAGCTGAAAGGTTAACATAATCATTTTATTCCAACATATTATCTCTAAAGATTCCTCTGCAAATCACCATAATTTGGGTTATGTCTCTGCTCATACATGAATTAGTATAAATAGTAAGCTAATGTGATGAGGAGAAGTCAAAATGGAATAAAAATAGGACACCTACTGTTCACCATAAGAAGGTGTCTTTTCTCATCTTTTCATTGTTTCCATTTTAGTACCCATTTTTTCCATTGAAAAATCACTGCATTTTTGCAAATGAGTTATAAAAGACCAAGTTGACAGTTAACAACTATATTTCTGAGCATGGAGATCAAAATCAAAGGTTTTATTTATTTATTTTCTCCTTTGAATTACTTATGAGTCTATAAGTCACATGTAATTTTTACCAGTATTAAATCTATCTGGCCAAGTAATGCTGTTACATTTTGGTGGTATTTACATGGATATGGAAAAAAATTGCTCATAGCCCTTTTGAAGTCATAAACTGAGAATGCCATATTAGTTGTGATATAATATGTGAGTAACTGAAAATATTCTTACCTAAAAAGTTTAGCATATACAAATACATATATATATATAATCAGACAAATATCAAATTTAAAATAATGTTAGGAGTTAAATTCATACGAATCAATCTCTCAGAATTCAAAAGACACTAAGTGTTTTGAACTGAATAATTGAAAAAATCAAAATAATCCCTGCCAATATAAGGTTTAATGGAAAAAAGGCAAATCTTGGACCCACGTGTTTTATCAAAATTGCTCTTTTTCTCTCTCAAACCACATGCAAGGAATCTGCTTCTTCTCTTTCCCCATTGAGGGTGTTAATCTTTGCCTTAATACTCTTTTTATCTCCTAATCATTTATGCTCATCTCTCCTCCCTTTTTCCATTTATTTTTAAAATTCCTATAGTTCTGCTCCCTCTCACAAGGTCCTTTTGAGTAAAAGACTCTTTCCTAAAAGTTAACCCATTGCCCTCTTTCAAAATAAATCCAGTTTCTTTCCTAGAGCTCTATCTGATCAAGTTGCAGAAAAGAACATTTTTGTCCTCCTGTTCAGGAGACCCCACAGTGGTTTGCCTTATCCCAGCCTCTGATACAAATAGGCTTACTTCTATTTCGACACAATGAAAAGATAATTAGAGTGCTATTAATTTCTACAAAGGCTCTATTATTTCTCTAATTTACAGTTTAAAATTTTACGTTTTATGTTTCTATAAAAATAATATCTTAAGCAATTTGTGCACAAATTATTTAAAAGAAGATCATTACTATTTTACAGCTAATAAGTGAGAAGAGGATGGAAATTAGAAAGAAGTCAATTGGCTGTCTCATGCTCAGTACAACTACTATATTTCTGGTTCTAATTTGGATGACTCTCAACTGTTAGAACATTGTCATCTGATATTTCTCTTGTCCCCTATAAATTCATTTTGGACAACAGATTTTGCTTTACCTACTTTATTTGTGTTGTCAGTTAATTAAAGACAAAGGACTTCTCAGGAAGAAAGCAACTTCTTTTATTGGCTGAACCTCCTGAGAGTGTAAGCCATTGCAAAGGGAATTATGGTAACAAAAATAAAGTCAATAAAAACCTGACTTTAGAAAAACCAACTTGGTTCTCTCCACCCACAGAGAGCGTGGATCAATATAATAATGTCTGATTTCAGAAGACATGCTCATTACTTTTAATTTCTTACATTCACTATGCTTTTTTGTATTATTCATTGGAAGACTTTAATTGTATAGGGTGATGTTTCTGAGCATAACATGTGCATCTTGCTTATCTAGTGATCTCAAATACATAAACCACTGGTAGAAGTTATACTGAGTTGCCTCTCTTTTTTGGGAGGATTCCAAGAACATCTAGCATATTGTCCTATTATCAATATCCACTCAATAAATACCTGTAAAATTGATAACTAAATTAATGAAGGTCACAAGTACTTATAGAATATATCAAATTTAAAACATAGCTCAGGGCTATCGTTTAAAAATTATAGTGAGTTTATGGCTTAGACACTGATCAGGTACAAGTACATAAAGTTGACTCTTGAACAACATGGAGGTTAGGGGCACCAACACCCAGCAGAGTCAAAAATCTGAGTATAACTTCTCAGTGACCCTCCATAATCTAAGTTCCACATCCATGGATTAAATCACCTGTGGATGGTGTCCTACTGTATTATTTATTGAAAAAGATCCGTGTGTAAGTGGACTCATGCAGTTCAAATTTGTGTTGTTCAAGAGGACTGTACTTAAAAAGTTCAAACTAATCCTATGAGATTTTGTAAAACCATCTGAGAATACACACCAAGAAATTCTGCTGAGATGCTTTAAAAAAAAAACAGCAAAAGTATAAAACAAGTAACGTAGTCTTGTCACACTTAAAAAGAATAAAAATCAATGGGAGGTGAACTCAAATATTATAGGCCAGCAATAAATGCAATTCATATTCACGTAGTACTTTTTCCAAGTTTCTGTGAATGTGTCTGTGTTCTAAAATAAATAGCAACCTGTTAATAATTCCTCATGTTCATTGAAAGTGTTAGCTCCTTTTCTTAGGCTTCTCAAAATGTTATATACAATCTCATAGAAAATACAGACCAAAAAAAAAAAAAATATATATATATATATGATCCTGCAATTGAAATACGTTGCTATGATGTTCATCTTAATATATATATTTCCATATTATTAATGGAGACTGAGAAGAATTTTGACACTAGGAATTTCCCAAGGTCTTAGAACATGGATCAAGAAATATTCATTCTGATCAAAAGTTTATCATATATAGAATATTAGAAATATTTGTATTGACTTTTCCCATGTATTTCTGAGACTTCCTTGACTTGTGTTGCATCTTAACTAAAAAAATTTCAAGAAATGCACGGGTTAATGAATCTCAGACCTTAGAGGATTACAATATGATGTCCTTCAGTGTAGGAAACTTCTGTGGGTATATATTAATTTATGGAAAGCTTTGAAGAGTTTCTAATATTTTTGATTATTTTAACAAGTTTTATAAGTTTTTAAATTTTAAAAATATTTCATATACTATTGCTTAATCATTCATTGAAAAACAGAAGTCTTCAATGATGAGAAAATGTTAACTTTTTAGTTATTGTTAGTGTTGGGTGCAGTCAATTCATAATATAATGCCACTCTCAGTAATGTCTTCCAAGAAAATAATTCAAGAAAGGAAAAAAGGATAATTTTTCCTCTAAATTATGGAGCAAACCATATTATGTCTTATAAGACATGTTCCTTGTCATTGGGAGCTTACAAATGAAGTAAAATATGCTAAATATTTGTTGAAATAATTAATAAATGCTAAAATAGAGGTGTTTTTTGGAAAGTCATGCCAGAAAAGAATATGCACACAGAAGCATATAAACACAGAACTTCTAGAACTGACCTTACTGGGGACAGATAGGAAGATGTAGGCTACACACTAAAGAGATTTTTATAACATCCAAAATAGTGTCAACTCTCTTTCCAGATACATAATGAAAGGATTTAAGCAGGAAAGTAGTCCACTCAAATTTACCTTTTAGAAAGATCAATGTGGTATCAAAGTGAGTTACATTTAATTGAAGAGAGAAGTACTGATCATAGTTTAGGCAAAATACAATTAGGGACTGAAGTAAGAAATGTGTAGTGTGGAGATAGAGAACAATGAATTTTGAACATTAGTAGAAAGTAGAATTAACAGAAACTGTTAAAAATTTGTAAGTTGGAAGTTAATGAAAGGGATGAAAAAAACCAAAATTTTATTTTGGACCTGCAGAATTGCATAGATTTTCATGTTATTCATTCACCAAAATGAATAACTCAGGAGAAATTTTCAAATTTACAATGTCGGGGGAATCAAGCAAATGAAAGATAATTTCAAAATTAGAAAAAAATAAATTTAAGGTGCTATAAAGTGTCTGTAAAATAGTTCCACAATAATACTATGAATAAAGATCTGATGATCAAAAGCTAATGTTAGGCTAAATTCAACACATTTTTTCTCACGCAGAAATAGCTAATTCGGGCAGGGTTTGACTCATTCCAGAAGGGCTTGCTCGTAAATCTATAGTCAGCTGGGGGCTTGGCTAGACGATAGTTGAATATAAAGACTTAAAAATCACAAATCACTCATCTTATCTTCTGTACCCTTGACAATACCTGTACCACTTCCAACATCAGGTGTATGGTGAAAGTCAAAGTCACTGGTGTTGAGTAGATGAGGAAATCTCAAGTCTTTTATTACATGGCACACCCACTAGATGTAGAAATCATTAGTGTGATGGCAGCCAATGGATATGAGGGGTGACTGGGAGACAGAGGATGAAATCCTCAATAATTGTGAATTTATTTTATAATATGTAGCAAACAAGCAAATTGTCTTGTAAATAGTAGCTGAAATTGGACAAAGATGGTGAAAAATTAAAGTATCTTTTTAAAAGTAAAAGAATTATGGGTCAAAATGTTCAACTATCTTAATGTTATTACAAACTAAATATAATGTTACAATGATGAATGCATTTAAAAATAATATAAAATTTAATGTTATTAAAGGTAAAAATGAAAATTTGGCATGGTTAGTTAATATTACAGGAAATAGATATTTTATAGGATTCAAATACAGTTCTTTTATACTTAAGAAATGGCTCATGGAAATTTTCATTTCCTAGGGAAAAAATTTCTGATCCTTTCATCTGAGAAAGTAAATTTTGATTAATAAAATTAGTTACTAGTATAAAACATCTAAAAGAAAGCAATAGAAAGTACTGGCTTTTATCTGAAATCATAGTTCAAAATGAACCATAAACCCATTTTTATTAAAATCCTCAGCCTAGCTAGGTGTCCTTTTAGGAGCTATAGTGACTCCCTTGAAATAAAAATGTCTACCTTAGATTTTAGAAAAATGTCTAAATAGACATATTTATACAGGATCCTTTACTCATAAAAGATGAAGTTTGGAATGTGCTTTCAAGGGCAATTAAATACCTAAGAGTAGATGCTCCAAGATCCATTTGAAGAATTATGTATGTTGATATCCTACAAAACCTGCCTTTAATGTTACTTTTATCAGCAAGAGAATTTATGTTGACAGAATGTCTTCTATAGTTTTGTGTAGGCAAGAGAGAGGATGAGAGGAAACATCTAAAACAAAAAAAGCACACAGTGATCCATAGAGACTTATTCTTACTGACATTCATTACTTGGTATTGGGGGGTCAAGTTAAACTGACTTTAAAACTTTACTAAATCTGATCTTTGGCATATTTTTTAGTCTTACTGAACTAAGTATAAAATGGGAACTTAAAAATCTACCTCCACCGTGTTTTTATGAAAATTAAATAAGTGTATAGTCTACGTGGTAGCATAGATGCTAGCATATAAATACATTCATTCAATGTGGGTCTGGCCACCATAGGAATCCAACATGACTGGAACAGTTCTGATAGTTGTGATATTAGTGTATCCCTACATATACCAGTAAAAAATAAATTGGGTCTTTCAAATTCTCATTTGGCAATTCTAAAGGTATGTTAGAAATTCCTTTAGCCTGATACCCCACCCAGAGGTGGCTTTATACCCATGGAAAAGAAATGTGTTTGACCGTATAGTAATTATCAGATAGAAATATGCAAAAAAAAACCCTTACTTCATGGTTTCAATAAGTCAGATCAATTTATATAAAATTATTTTTTGAGATTAAATTTGGTTATTTAAAAAAATTATGTTATTAAAGCATTCTTTCAGTTTAATTCAATAGGCGACCAAAATTAATTCCATTTCTTTTGAAAGCTACTCTTAAGGATGGGATAGGGAACTTTTTGATGGATTTAAATGTGAAATCACTATTTATTGAGTGTTCAATAGCCTATTTAAAAAATAATTTTATCATCTTAAACAAAAAAACAAAAAAATCAAACTTTTTCTGTAATATTTATACTCAAATAAACTTCAGCCCAAACCTGAAAGGATCTGGTCATTTCTAAATTAAAGGTACCTTTATTTAAAGATGAACTGGTTATGATACTTTCAGCTTCAATTTTAGAGAAACTATGTTAAGAAAGAAGATTATGGTTGTATGGGAATGGAAAATATTTGAGAACAAAAATAATCTGTATGGTGTAGACATGGAACCCAAAATTCTACACACAAACCTAATATTGTTTATTAGTTTTAGCAAATTCTCTTGCAGAGTCCAAATAACAGCAAGACCATAGATGCACTACTCTGCTTTGATATATTAGTCAAGACCTACTTTCCGTCTTATGGATAGATTCTCTGAATATATGTCTCTACAATGCATGAGAAATCTTTGATGTTATATATTTCCTTTTAACCACTCAGCATTTGTGTCCTACTTTTCCCTTCAAGAAACACTAATCAAAAATAGAAAAAATTACCATAAATTAAGTGTCTTTTGTATGCGAGGAATTGTCCTAGGTAAACAATTGTCACTTCAGTTCTGAGAATGAAACTTTGTTAACCACCTATACACTGTTAATTGACAAGTGTAACCTTGATCAAGTGATTTCACAATTCAAAACCCGTATCTTCTTCCATAAAATATAAATAAATAAGTAAGTAAGTAAGTAAGTAAATAACATTAGTTGAGTTCTCTAAGATTGGAAAGATGGTAAATACTAATTAGATCTTATTCATCTTTGTAGTCATGTGTTTACATACTAGAATTCACGGATTTTTTCCTATATTGAATCACTTATAAATGTTCAATATCATTATGAACATTGTTACATGCAAAATGCAAATGAATATCAGAGAAGAAATCACATGTTTTGATTATATGCTTAAACAAACAGCTAAAAAGCAACTCAGGTTATAATAAGAAATACTTAGATGAAACAGAATCTATGCTGAGTAAAATGTTTAGATTAATGTGTAAAGTCCCAAATCTAACTCAGGTGTTAACAGACTTGTGGGTGTTGTTTAGTTTTCTTTTTAGTTTGTTGTTTTTATACAATAACATGTTGAAACTATTTTTAAATATGCAAATACTAAACACAGACTTTGATTCTTAGAGTGTGTTTTGATCATATTGTCTTTATGACTTTTCTTAATTATGCCTCACATTGTTTGTCTTACTCGGTCAGGTTTTGAAAGACTTCTCCTTCCTCAGTCCTACCAAGGATAGAATATTGAAGTTATTTTCTTATATTTTACTCAATACAATGTTCACTTAAAGGACAGAAAATGAAAGCTCTTTATTATGAAATAAGCCATTTGCTGATACTATGTATCATTCTTATAGTCAACTGTGAGCATTACAACAACACAGCAAACAAGAGTGAACTTATAAACGTTGAGTCAAGTCATTAGGAGAGTAAGAACTTTATTTAGTGAGACTCTCCAGAAGAATCCTAAAGGAAGATGATATTTAAAATAATTGAATGTCCCCTACATAGCAATTGGAAAAACTCTTTAGTTGTTATATTTTTATATCTACATGTTCCTGCTTTATAAATAGATTAGAAAAATCATTTAATTTTATTTAAAATTAATTTCAATAGTCTTTATGAATATTTAGCTATTGTGGTATGATAGAGTTATGTGTAAAAACAGACATGACACAGAGGAGTAAAGAGCCTCATCAAAGCTTTTTCCATTGAAAAGATCATAGAAAACGTGTTGTTTTGCTTATTTGGTTAATTTGGGATGAATTTAATTGCTTAACTTCCATGGAATTCTGCAATTCAGTAAATAGAAGAACACATATTTTTTGCTGGATTATGTTCACTCTTTTATTGACATAAGTGATAGATTATAAAGGAGAAATAATTCTCAATGTTTTGAGAATATATCTTGGACCAATATGTGGGAGATATATCAAAAGTCTTCTTTTGTTATTAAATATTCATGTATGTTTCATTTATCCATTTTGCACCTGTTTATTGGTCAAATATGTACACGTGGGAGTGGGTTATAACTTTCTCTAAGACCCTTCTTAATATTTGTCTTAGAATCAAATGTCAGGTGTGATAGACATGAAAAATAATTATAAATATGAGAATTTTTACTTGATAATTTAAATTTATTGCATGTGTATCATATACAATTTAGAAAAGACAGGAATATATATTCTACATTTGTCTCTCTGCTATAGTTTCACACACATGAAATTCCTATTTTTATAACTTTGAAATCATAACTATTATTATATAAGATATATTCCAAATATTTGCCATGTAATTAAGCATTATCAAAGAATAGGTTTCATGAAGATGGAGTAAACTTTCATTCGTTGTATACAACTGACAAATATTGTCAGAAAGGCAGCATTCAGGGGAGACCTTCAAGACGGCGGAGGAGTAAGACATGGAGATCACTTTCCCCCCACAAATATATCAGAAATACATCTACATGTGGAAAAACTCCTACAGAACACCTACTGAACGTTGACAGAAGACCTCAGACTTCCCAAAAAGGGAACAGACGCCCGAAGGCGACCTACATGCAGAGACAGGGCCAATCCAAAGCTGAACCCCAGGAGCTGTGTGAAGAAAGAAGAGAAAGGGAAATTTCTCTCAGCAGCCTCAGGAGCAGCAGATTAAATCTCCAAAATCAACTTGATGTACCCTGCATCTGTGGCAAGCCTGAAAAGATGACGAATCATCCCAAAATTGAGGCAGTGGACTTTGGGAGCATCTGTAGACTTAGGGTTTTCTGTATGCAACTGACTGGTTTTGGTTTTATTTTTATCTTAGTTTAATTTTTAGTATTATCATTGGTAGATTTGTTTATTGATTCGTTTGCTCTCTTCCTTTTTTTAAATATATAGATATATATACTTTATTCTTTTTCTCTTTTTGTGAGTATGTGTATGCTTCTTTGTGTGATTTTGTCAGTATAGCTTTGCTTTTACCATTTGTATTGGGGTTCTATCTGCCCTTTTTTTTTTTTTTTGTATAGTTTTTAGAGCTTGTTATCATCGGTGGGTTTGTTTTCTGGATTGGCTTCTCTCTTATATCTTTCTTTCTTTTTTTAAAATTAATTTGCAATTTTTTATTTTTAATAATATTTTTAATTTTAATAATATTATTTCTTTTTATTTTCTTTCTTTCTTTCTTTCTTTCTTCCTTCTTTTCTTTCTTTCTTTCTTTCTCCCTTTTCTTCTGAGCCATGTGACTCACAGGGTCATGGTGCTCCAGCCGGGTGTCAGACCTGTGCCTCTGAGGTGGGAGAGCCAAGTTCAGGACATTGGTCCACCAGAGACCTCCTAGCTCCACTCAACAACCAGCAAGATAGAGTGTTGGACACTCTATGCCAAAAAACTAGAAAAACAGGAACACAACCCCACCCATTAGCAGAGAGGCTGCTTAAAATCATAATAAGTTCACAGACACCCCAAAACACACCATCAGACACGGACCTGCCCACCAGAAAGACAAGATCCAGGCTCATTAACCAGGACACAGGCACTGTCCCCTCCACTAGGAAGCCTACAGAACCCACTGAACCAACCTTAGCCACTGGAGGCAGACACAAAAAACAATGGGAACTACAAACCTGCAGCCTGTGAAAAGGAGACCCCAAACAGAGTAAGTTAAGCAAAATGATAAGACACAGAAACACACAGTAGATGAAGGAGCAAGGTAAAAACCCACCACACCAAACAAATGAAGAGGAAATAGGGAGTCTACCCGAAAAAGAATTCAGAGTAAAGATACTAAAGTTGATCCAAAATATTGGAAATAGAATGGAGAACATACAATAAACCTTTAACAAGGACCTAGAAGAACTACAGAACAAACAAACAATGATGAACAACACAATAAATGAAATTAAAAATTCTCTAGAAGGAATCAATAGCAGAATTAATGGAGGCAGAAAAATGGATAAGTGACCTGAAACATAAAATAGTGGAAATAACTACTTCAGAGCAGAATAAAGAGAAAAGAATGAAAAGAATTGAGGACCCTCTTACAGACCTCTGGGAAAACATTAAGGGCACCAACATTCAAATTATAGGGGTCCCAAAGAAGAAGAAAAAAAGAAAGTGACTGAGAAAATATATGAAGAGATTATAGCTGAAAACTTCCCTAATATGAGAAAGGAAATAGTCAATCAAGTCCAGGAAGCACAGAGTCCCATACAGCATAAATCCAAGGAGAAACATGCAAAGAAACGTATTAATCAAACGACCAAAATTGAATACAAAGAAAAAATATTAAACGCTGCAAGGGAAAATCAAAAACTAATATACAAGGGAATCCCCATAAGGTTAAGAGCTGATCTTTCAGCAGAAACTCTGCAAGCCAGAAGGAAGAGAATTCATAACCACCAAACCAGCTTTACAACAAATGCTATAGGAAATTCTCTAGGCAGGAAGCACCATAGAAGGAAAAGACCTACAATCACAAACCCAAAACAATGAAGAAAATGGTAATAGGAACATACATATAGATAACAACCTTAAATGTAAATGGATTAAATGCTCCAACCAAAAGATATAGACTGGCTGAATGCATACAAAAACAAGACCCATATTTATGCTGTCTACAAGAGGACCACTGCAGACCTAGGGACACATACAGACTGAAAGAGAGGGGATGGAAAAAGATATTCCATGCAAATGGAAATCAAAAGAAAGCTGGAGTAGCAATTCTCATATCAGACAAAATAGACTTTAAAATAATGACTATTACAAGCGACAAAGAAGAACACTACATAATGATCAAGGGATCAATCAAAGAAAAAGATACAACAATTGTAAGTATTTATGCACCCAACATAGGAGCACCTCAGTACATAAGGCAAATGCTAAGAGCCATAAAAGAGGAAATCAACAGTAACACAATCATAGTAGGGGACTTTAACACCCCACTTTCACCATCACCAATGGACAGATCATCAAAAGAGAAAAGAAATAAGGAAACACAAGCATTAAATGATACATTAAACAAGATGCCCTTAATTTATATTTATAGGACATTCCATCCAAAAACAACAGAATATACTTCCTTCTCAAGTGCTCATGGAACATTCTCCAGGATCATACCTTGGGTCACAAATCAAGCCTTGGTAAATTTAAGAAAATTGAAATTGTATCAAGTGTCTTTTCTGACCATAATACTATGAGACTAGATATCAATAACAGGAAAAAATCTCTAAAAATACAAACACATGAAGACTAAACAATACACTACTTAATAACCAAGAGATCACTGAAGAAATCAAAGAGGGAATCATAAAATACCTAGAAACAAATGACAATGAAAATACGACAACCCAAAACCTATGGGATGCGTCAAAAGAAGTTCTAAGATGGAAGGTTATAGCAATACAATCCTACCTCAAGAAACAAGAAACATCTCAAATAAACAACCTAACCTTATACCTAAAGCAATTAGAGAAAGAAGAACAAAAAAATCCCAAAGTTAGCAGAAGGAAAGAAATCATAAGGATCATATCAGAAATAAATGAAAAGAAAGGAAGGAAACAATAGTAAAGATCAATAGAACCTAAAGCTGGTTCTTTGAGAAGATAAACAAAATTGATAAATCATTAGCCAGACTCATCAAAAGAAAAAGAGAGAATATGCAAATCAATAGAATTAGAAATGAAAAAGGGGAAGGAACAACTGACACTGCAGAAATACAAAAGATCATGAGACATTACTACAAGCAACTATATACCAATAAAATGGACAACCTGGAAGAAATGGACAAATTCTTAGAAAAGCACAATGTTCCAAGACTGAACCAGGAAAAATACAAAATATAAACAGACAAACCACCAGTACTGAAATTGAGACTGCGATTAAAACTCTTCCAACAAACAACAGTCCAGGACCAGATGGCTTCACAGGTGAATTCTATCAAACACTTAGAGAAGAGCTAACACCTTTTCTTCTTAAACTCTTCCAAAATATAGCAGAGGGAGGAAAACTCCCAAACTCATTCTTTGAGGTCACCATCACCCTGATTTTAAAACCAAACAAAGATGTCACAAAGAAAGAAAACTACAGGCCAATATCACTGATGAACATAGATGCAAAAATCCTCAATAAAATACTAGCAAACAGAATCCAACAGCACATTAAGAGTATCATACACATAATCAAGTGGGGCTTATCCCTAGGATGCAAGGAGTCTTCAATATACACAAATCAATCCATGTGATAAACCATATTAACAAATTTAAGGAGAAAAACCATATGACCATCTCAATAGATGCAGAAAAAGCTTTTGACAAAATTCAACACCCATTTATGATAAAAACCCTCCAGAAAGTAAGCAGAGAGGAAATTTACCTCAACATAATAAAGGCCATATATGACAAAACACTCAGCCAACTTTGCTCTCAATTTTGAAAGACTGAAACTATTTCCTCTAAGGTCAGGAACAAGACAAGGTTGCCCACTCTCACCAGTATTATTCAACATACTTTTGACAGTTTTAGCCACAGCAATCATAGAAGAAAAGGAAATGAAATGAATCCAAATCAGAAAAGAAGAAGTAAAGCTGTCGCTCTTTGCAGATGACATGATACTATACATACAGAATCCTAACGATACCACCAAAAAACTACTAGAGCTAATCAATGAATTTGGTCAAGTTGCAGATACAAAATTAATGCACAGAAATCTCTTGTATTCCTATACACTAATGATGAAAAATCTCAAACAGAAATTAAGGAAACAATCTCATTTACCATTGCAACTAAAAGAATAAAATACCTAGGAATAAACCTACCTAGGGAAGTAAAAGATTTGTATGCAGAAAACTGTAAGACACTGATGAAAGAAATTAAAAATGATACAAACAGATGGAGAAATAGACCATGTTCTTGGATTGGAAGAATCAACATTCTGAAAATGACTATTCTGCCCAAAGCAATCTACAGATTCAGTGCAATCCCTATCAAGCTTCCAATGGCGTTTTCTACAGAACTAGAACAAAAAATTTCACCATTTGTATGGAAACACAAAAGACCCTGAATAGCCAAAGCGACCTTGAGAAATAAAAATGGAGCTGGAAGAATTAGGCTCCCGGACTTCAAACTATACTACAAAGCTACAGTATTCATGAGAGTATGGTACTGGCACAAAAACAGAAATATAGATCGATGGAACAGGATAGAAAGACCAGAGATAAACCCATGCACATATGGTCACCTTATTTTTGATAAAGGAGGCAAGAATATACAATGGAGAAAAGATAGCCTCTTCAATTAGTGGTACTGGGAAAACTGGACAGCTGCATGTAAAAGAATGAAATGAGAACACTCCCTAACACCATACACAAAAATAAACTCAAAATGGATTAAAGACCTAAATGTAAGGCCAGGCACTATAAAACTCTTAGAGGAAAACAGAGGCAGAACACTCCATTACATAAATCACAGCAAGCTCCTATTTTACCCACCTCCTAGAGAAATGGAGATAAAAATAAAAATAAACAAATGGGACCTAATGAAATTTAAAAGCTTTTGCACAGCAAAGGAAACCATAAACAAGACAAAAAGATAACATTCAGAATGGGAGAAAATATTTTCAAATGAACCTACTCACAAAAGATTAATCTCAAAAATTTACAAGCAGCTTATGCAGCTCAATATCAAAAAAACAAACAACCCAGTCCAAAAATGGGCAGAAGATCTAAATAGACATTTCTCCAAAGAAGATATACAGATTACCAACAAACACATGAAAGAATGCTCTACATCACTAATCATTAGAGAAATGCAAATCAAAACTACAAGGAGGTATCACCTCACACCTATCAGAATGGCCATCTTTAAAAAAAATAAAAGCAAGAAATGCTGTAGAGGGTGTGGAGAAAAGGGAACCCTCTTGCAGTGTTGGTGGGAATGTAAATTGATACAGCCACTATGGAGAACTGTATGCAGGCTCCTTAAAAATCTAAAAATAGAACTACCATATGACTCAGCAATCCCACTACTGGGCATATACCCTGAGAAAACCATAATTCAAAAAGAGTCATGTACCACAATGTTCATTGCAGCTCTATTTACAATAGCCAAGACATGGAACCAACCTAAGTGTCCACTGACAGATGAATGGGGAAAGTAGACGTGTCAGATATATACAATGGAATATTACTCAGCCATAAAAGGAAACGAAACTGAGTTATTTGTAGTGAGGTGGATGGACCTAGAATCTGTCAAACAGTGAAGTAGGTCAGAAAAAGAAAAATTAATACTGTATGATAACACATATATATGGAATCTAAAAAAAAAAATGGTTCTAAAGAACCTAGGTGTAGGACAGGAATAAAGATGCAGACTTAGTGAATGGACCTGAGGACACGGTGAGGGGGAAGGGTAAGCTGGGATGAAGTGAGAGAGTGGCATGTACTTACATATACTAGCCAATGTAAAATAGATAGCTAGTGGGAAGCAGCTGCCTAGCACAGGGAGATCAGCTCAGTGCTCTGTGACCACCTAGAGGGGTGGGATAGGGAGGGTGGGAGGCAGACGCAAGAGGGAGGAGATATGGGGATATATGTATTTGTATAGCTGATTCACTTTGTTATACAGCGGAAACTAACACCCAATTGTAAAGCAATTATACTCCAATAAAGGTGTTTAAAAAAAAAAAAGAAAGGTAGAATTCAGATTCGTCTATTATATTTAAATGTCTTTATCTTAAGATTGATTCCTAGAAACACTGTCTAATCAGAGGCACCGGGAATTTAAAATTTTATAGATTTTGACAAATTGACCAATGAAATTTTGGTAAAGGATCTAACTCAGATATCAGCAACATAACATACTGAGCATTTACTAAGCATATTCATCTCACAGTATTATTCTTCTATAGCAATATTTTTTAGTATAATACATGTATAATAGTATTGGACAATAAAGACTCAGTATTAAAAATATAAAGATGATCAGATTCACAGTAAAACAAATATTGAATAAACATAGCCTAAATTATTTGCAGTAAATTGTGTCAAAGAGATGATGGCAAAACTCTCAATTCAGAGTTATTAATGGTATAATGAGTTGTAGGGGTCCCTGGAGTCAGTGTTAGAATGATGACTTGGAAAATTGCACTGGAAATAAATGAAACTGTATCCTGCTTGACTTCAATACTAGATAAAAGAGACCTTTATCTCCTATAATAGAAAGAGAGACAGGGCAGTGGCCCCAGCATAACCCCATCGGATTGTTGTAATTCCATATCCAGAAGACAAATAATGGACACATCCTACCTGTCTTGACCCTCCATCTATATCAAAAAGCCATGTTCAAGTTATCAGTACCTATGACAAAAGACAGGTGTGCATGGATATTAAATTTCGGTGATTAGCAGACAACCAAGAATCATCAAAACTTTGAAGAAAGTCTAACAATTTTAAAGAGAAGCATCAAATTAACGAAAGAAATAACATAGGGAGGGGCAAGTTTAATAGAAAAAAAGTGCATAGAACTGAATTAATAATGTAAAAGTTCAAGGCCAGTGTTATGCTAGAATGCCAAATGCAGTTTACACTAGAATGTATGCACCTCACCAGAATGCAAGTTCTGTAAAAGCAATTAATTTTCCTGTTTTTCTCACTGATATATTCCCAGCTGACACTCAGTAAATTCTCAATAAATACTTATTGAAGTAGTACAAATCAAAGAGATGGAATGGAGAAAGATAAATTTTTTTTGAATTTTATTTAATTTATTTTTTTATACAGCAGGTTCTTATTAGTTATGAGAATGTTTCTTTTAAAGACAAAAATTTCCAACATCTTTCTCCATATATTACAGGAAGGAAAAATATCTTCATGAGTCACAGAAAGAGATTCTCAGGGCCAAAACATCAAATCTTCTGAGGAATATTAATAAATTTAATGAATACAAGACTTTTGAATATTCCAATGAACAAGGACTATTAGGTATATATTTGTACCCCCAAAATACATTTTTTCAACTACTCGTGGCTCATTCCCACTCTTTCACTGTTTAGTAAAACCAGCAAATGTCACAACATGAGTCACACATTACATATTTTTTGACTAAAATGCAGTTGATTTAGAAATTAACAATGAAAAGAGAGCTCAACAAATCCATCCACTTAGAAATTTAAATGTCAACAAACATTACTACCTTTATTAAAGGGGAAAGCAAAACAGTGACTGGCGACTACGTAAAATAAAGTAAAAACAGTGCGTATCAACACCTGTGTAATGTGTCTAAATCAGAACACCTAGAAAAATATTATGACTTCAATGTATGTGTTAGAATATAGATTTAAAATAAATTATGTAAATAACTAAGAATCTAGAATAAGAGCTAGAAGATATGGAGGAGCTATGTTAAGTGGGATATTCATTCATCCAGTCATTGACGTATAATATATGCCAGCCACTAAAAAATAGTGGCTAAAAAAATGCAATGGCTACCAAAAACAGATACTCTTTCTGACTTCATTCAGCCTAGATTCTATTACAGAAGACAAACACCGAAGAAGCAGACAATAATTATATAAACAAAAGCGTAGATAGGTGTCACAAAGAAGAATATTTGATGGGAGAGTTTTACTTTGGTGAGGAATTCGGAGAACATTTTCCTTAGGAAGTTTGGACCAGTCTGAGATCTGAAGGATGAGTAGGTGTTAACTAGGCGAAGTTGATGGGGTAGGCGTGCTGAAAGACAGGAGCCAGTCCAAAGGCACTGCAGTCCAAAGGGACATGGCACAATGCAGGAACTAAAGGAAGACCTGTGTGTCTAGAAAACAGCATGACATAAGGAGAAGCTTTAAGAAAGTTAGTGACAAGTTCATATAAGGTCTTTAGTCCATGTTTGTGACATTGTTCTTCATGTTAAAAGCAATGTGAAACCGTAGAAATGGTTTAAGCTGAGGAAGAGATGTGCTGTGGTCAGACTGCATTTTGAAAAAAGCCTTCTTGCTACACGTGGTAAATTGATTGAAGGATGGTGTTAGCCAGAGTGAACACAGAGACACGAGTTAAGAAACTGCAGTAATCCATGTGAGAAAACATAGGCAATTTTCTAGAATGACAATGAGGGAGGTAAAGCAATGTAGCCAACACTGAGGAATATTTGAGTGTTAAGATCAATGAAAGCACAAAGCAATAAAATAAAAATCAATGCAACCAACAGATTTGATCAAACACTCAAAATAATTAGAAATCAGAGATATGCACATTGAAATAATGAGAAACCACTTTTCACATATAAGATTCGCAGAAATTAAATGTTTAATGATATCAACTATTGGCAAGTGTGTGACACTCTGAGAATACAAATCAATACAGCTACTCTTCAAGAGTGATTTGACAGAGTCAGTTAAAATTTAAAATGTTTATATTCTTATACTCAGCAATTCTACACCATAGTCTACCTGAGGTATATGATTGTGCATATGTCAGGGAGTCATGTATAGTATGTACATTGAAGTATTATTTGATGAGAGCAAAAAATTGAAAATAGTTTAAAGATCCATTAAAAGGAGATTGGCTGAAAAAGAGATGATAGACGCACATAAATGTGATTAAGATCGAGAAATATTTTTACCAGATAAAGACCAAGTTGGGAACTATAAAACGAGTCACAAGATACACTGGGTGTTGTAGAATAAGCATAGGACTGAGAGTAACCATGCTGGGTTCTAATCCATTCTCTCTCTCTCTCTCTCTCTTTCTCTCTCTCTCTCTTTTTAACTCAATATTCTTTACGTCTCCTTAGCTGTAATTTCTAATTAATTCTCAATATTTTTCTTATTAGATTTTAACCTCCAAATGCCAAAGAGTCTGTGTCTTTATCACAGCTGCATCTTCAACATCTACACCTGTACCAGGCATATTATATATAGTCAATACATGTTCATTATTAAATATATATGAATATTTACATAAATAAATGAACAAATCTATGAATGAATAATGTCACTTTTGCTGTTAACTCAGGCATACAAATAGTCTCATTTCTCCTAAGATCCCATGTATAATATTAAATACTCTCATTTCTCCTAAGATCCCATGTATAATATTAAATACTAAGATTTCTTAGTGCTTTTTCTACTTTAAAATTTTATGATTCCAAGATGTTGCATAAGTTGTCTCAAAATCTTTCATCAGTTCTTTATATCATAACATGTTTTAATTCTTTTATATTTCTACACACCACAAACTCTTAATAGAGTTTGCTATATTTAAATTATGTGTACTAATCTCATATATGCTTAAACAATAAAAACTCAGATGTTTCTATATCACCTCCTTGGGATAATATTAGAACACTCTCTAACACCATATAAACTAAAAATAAACACCTAAATGTAAAACCAGATACTATAAAACTCCTAGAGGAAAACAAATATAGGTAGTACGCTATTTGACATAAATCACAGCAATATTTTTTGGATCCATCTCCTGAAGTAAAAGAAATAAAAGCAAAAATAAACAAATGGGACCTAATCAAACTTAAAAGATTTTGCACAACAAAGGAAACCATCAGCAAAATGAAAAGACAACCTGCTGAATGGGACAATATATTTGCAAAAGATATGAGTAATAAGGCATTAATAACCAACATATAAAAACAGCTCATACAACTCAATGTCAAAAAAACAAACAACCTGATTTAAAAAAATAGGCAGAAGAACTGAATAGTAATTTTTCCAAAGAGGAAATAGAGGTGGCCAACAGGAACATGAAAAGATGCTCAACATCACTAATCATCAGGAAAATGCAAATCAAAACCAAAATGAGTTATAACCTCACACCTGTCAGAATGACCATCATCAAGAAGAACACAAATAACAAATGTTGTTGAGGGTGTGGAGAAAAGGGAACCTTGGGGCACTGTGGCGGGAATGTAAACTAGTGCAGCCACTGTGGAAAACAGTATGGTGGTTTCTCAAAAAACTAAAAATAAAACTACCATATGACCCAGCAATTCCACTCCTGGGTATATATTTGAAAGAAACAAAAACACTAATTTGAAAGTTACATGCAACTCAATGTTTAAAGCAGCACTATTCACAATTGCCAAGGCATGAAAGCAACCTAAGTGTCCATCAACAGATGATTGGATAAAGAAGATGTGGTGTGTATTATGTATATATGTATATAAATACACACTATATATATAGTGGAATACTACTCAGCCATAAAAAAGAATGAAATTTTGCCATTTGCAACAACGTGGATGGACTTGGACAGTATTATGCTAAGTGAAATAAGTCAGACAGAGAAAGACAAATATTGTATGATATCACTTGTGTGTGGAATCTAAAAACAATCAAGAAATCAGTGAATATAACAAAAAAGAAGCAGACTCATAGATAGAACAAATGAGTGGTTACCAGTGGGGGGGGAGGGGCAATATAGGGGTGGAGGAGTGGGAGATAGAAACTATTGGGTATAAGATAGGCTCAAGGATGTATTGTACAACATGGGGAATATAGTCAATATTTTGTAATAACTGTAAATGGAAAGTAGACTTTAAAATTTTTATGAAAATTTTTAAAGTGTTTTAAATAAAAATACATTGTCTAATACAGTCACAGGCAAAAAAAACTCATAAGATTTTTAATAAAAATGGGCAGTGGAACATATTGTAGTGCAACTCAGAAAGATCTGAGAGTATCTGAGTCAGGATACTTTATAAAATCGACAACTGTGGTAAATGTGAATTGAGTAGATGTTTAGGTACTTTAGTTTCTCTGTTCCTTTGGGCTAATAGTACCATAAAATAAAATTGGCGAGATTTTCCCCCAAATCTATTTTATATCATAGGAATGGCAAAACTCATGTTTTCTTGTCCTAGATTGCAATCCTATAACCCTGTAACCCTATGACATCACCACAGCCCTTCATACATGATGTGGCTGAGTAGAAGCACAACAAACCAATTAGGTAGTATTTTTCAGCTACATGGCTTATTGGCACAGTCAATCTCATTTTGCACTTCATTACATAGAGACAGACTGGAGCCGGAGGGGAACACTAATTAATGTAAACTTGTTATCTGAGTCACAAACTCTGAAAACCTATTGGTTTATCCCTTTCTCTACATAATCAGCAAATAATCATTCTGAAAATATAGTTTTCCTATCACATTACACTATCATGACATTTCAAATCTCTCCAACCTTTTCTTTGAAATATTTAAATGTTTACTCCCTGATATACTTGCTCATGACACATACATATACACTCAAACAATTACGTGCAGCACGTAATAAAAGTGCACAATCACTGGAAATGGAAATTAAGTAAATGAAAATCTTTAACGTCTGACAAATGTTTGTGATAAGTTATAATATTTAAAATATATTCACTTTATCTCTTTATGATATATCTCCACCCCCGTATCAGAAGGATTTTTACATCCCTACCCCATTTTACTTCCAGATTGGTGATATGACTTACTTTGTTTAATGGAATGTGAATGGATGTGAAATATTCAATTTTCAAATAGAATACTTAATAGCTACTTAGTAGTGTACCTCCTTCCCTTTTCCCTCTATCGTTTCTCCATCCTCAAACCTAGAGAGGAAAAGAAGTAAAGCAGAGCCTGCAACCAAAATGTACAGTGGGCAAGAAACAAAATCAAAAAGTTGCAGTTATAAAATACTGAAATTTTGGTGGGTTTTGTTATACGGCTTTGCGTCACAGCAGCTAACTAATACAGTGTTTAAATGTGACACACTATAATTCCCATTAGGAAATCAGTAAATATTTTAATGAAAATAAAGCATAATTAAAGAAAATTAAACATAATTTGTTTAAAATCTAAGCATGTATTAATTTCTAGTAGAACTAGGGAAAGAATCCTCTAACATTGATTTAATGGGGTTTTTTTTTCTGTAATGTTGAGGAAGGCTAGTATTAGGTTTTCAATCAAAATATTAGTTATATTTGCCAAATAATTACTGATTATTTACCATTTTTTTCCATAAATGATCTCCTACATTGGAGATAATTTTTTTTCTATGGATAGGTTACAATTTGGTTATTTTTTTCTTTAAATGAGCAATTCCACCTCTGCAAGGGATTGGCCATGAGTTTTCTGAGATCTTAAAAATATATTTAGTTTAAGCCTAATTTAAGGAAAAAATATAAAGTTTGATTTTTGAACTGCAATATTTAGAAAGTTTGAAATTCAATTTAGAATGTAAAAATATGAATTTTTTTAAAACATCAATTAGTGTTAAAGTAAGAATAATGACATATATCATGATTTCACTAGAAGCAAGGCCCAACATTTAAAATATTCTTTTCCAAATTTCATCAGCTTCACATTATTTTTGCCAGTGTTTTGAGACTCTCATCAATTCTATGAGATCTTTAAGGTACATTTAAGAGTAAGATAAGAAATGTTATAGCTGTCAAATTAATCCCATGTCTTCCTGCAGAACCTATTCATATGTAAGTAAATTTCTCCTAAGCCTAATACCCTATCACTAATTCTAGGATATAAAAACATCTGATGTGTTACCTGTGAGCCAGTTTTCAAAACCACAAGGTTCTCTTTTCAACTTTCTTTTTCTCTTCATATTAGTGAATTTTTAGGTAAATCATTAAAGATCTATCCTTATTGTTAGATTAGATATGAATAGAATTAGAATAAATATATGGCTACTCAAAATTTCTACTCCTATGAATGAATAAGTACATAAATTCTATCTGACACTTACTGAACATCTACTAAATGTAAAGTGTTTTGCTCCAGATTGTATAATTTTTTCTAGTTTTTAGTTTACCAAACATCCAACACAGAAGAAATTATTATCCCTTTCTTGAAGATAAAGAACCAGTTTTATAAATGTCATGGTATTTCCCAAGACTGAACACCTGGTAGAGAACAATAGCAACACAAGAAACTAGGTTTATGTGATTCTAAATGCTTTGATTTTTCCCTAATATTTTTTATTGTGAGGGTTGTAGATTATATTATTTGTTTATAATTATTTGTTCTCTCCATACCTTTGCCATTTTTACTTGCCCTATTAATTTTGAGCTTTATCATGTGACATTTTTGCTTCTAGGATCTGTCATATGTAAGTAAAAATATATGATTGGATGGTTTATCTGGAAACTCTTTTCCTCCAGACCTTTCTTATGAGAAGAGTAGCCTATAACAGAAGATATCCAATTAGCCTATGTTCCAGAATGAGAAGACCTGTGGAGTTATAAGAGCCCACATGAGCTCATCAGAGCCCTGCAGACCCCAGCTGAGCCAGGAGAACCATGGCTGACCCACAACTCTCATGTAACGCAAATTAGAAATAAATATGTTTTTGTAACCAGTTGAGATTTTAAGCTGGGTTATTATACAAATAACCTAGCAGAATTTAACTAATACATTAATTGGAATCTAAAAGTAGAGGCTAACATAAAATAAAAAGTATATAGTGTTGGCTTTAAGGCTGGGTGGCAGGTTACAAGTAAACCATTATAGGAGGATGAAAAATATTACCCCAAACTTGCAGTGATGAAATATTTGATACAGCTGTCATTATTGATAAACTGGTAGGAAGATAAAATGTATCTAAAGAAACTGTGGCTGTAGATCATGAATTGTGGGTCATTAGGTACGTTCGGTTACATGAAATGTTTAGAAAATAATTGGTCTTTTCGTAATTAGAGATGAAAGAGAAAAGAAAGGAACCAGAAATTCCATGGGTTTCAGTGTTGAAAGAGTCAATTTTTCTTATCCTCATTTTGTAAAAGATTCTCAGATTAAGACCCAGATGCTGGGCAAAAACCAGATTAAGGTCTGTTTGCGTGAAGTTGGCCCCCAATAAATCCTGTCAGACAAAATGACTTGGAAAAAGAGATCAAGTGTATGATTGTGTGGAAGTCTGGTAAGCTCAAAGTACCCTTTATTAATTCTAGCAAGAAAAGAATTGTTGATGTTGCTTTTGGTATGCAAAAATGACTGGAATAAAGTAGTTTTTTTTTTTTTTTTTTTTTTGCGGTTCGCGGGCCTCTCACTGTTGTGGCTTCTCCCGTTGCGGAGCACAGGCTCCGGACGCGCAGGCTCAGCGGCCATGGCTCACGGGCCCAGCCGCTCCGCGGCACGTGGGATCCTCCCGGACCTGGACACGAATCCGCGTCCCCTCCATTGGCAGGCGGACTCTCAACCACTGCGCCACCAGGGAAGCCCCTAGTTCATTTTTTTTAAGGAAGCTCTATAATATTTGGGGGAAGGAAAGTCCCTTGTTACAGGAGTAAAGAGACATTACAACATTTGCCTGAATTGCTTCAAAAGTGATTAGAACCAGTGACTATTCCACCCTCCCCTTCCTTTCCTTTTCTGAATGGAGGGGTTCACAGGGAATGTCACTCCTTTTTCACTCCATGTTTTGGTATATTCGGTATATTTAGCTCATGTATCTCTGGATGACTTGTAGTTTTCGTATGGAGATTCCATGATCAAAAGGAACTCAAAACTCACTTTAGGTAGATCATGAGATCTTGTAATTTGAGTCAGATATGTCACTGAACTTCCTGGGTGGCTTGGGGAAGATATTGAGTGTATTCCGCTCATAGGAGGGAAGCAAATATTTGTAATAAAAAAGAAGGCAGTAGTAGTAGATTATGTCATTTGTTAACAATGATCTATTTGTTCTTCCCCCTTCCCATGCTGTCTGGTAAGTGCAGTGTATTTCCCCCACCATGAGAACAGAGTGGCTGGGGACCAAAATGGGAAGCCATGTAGAGCCAAGCTAACCCCAGACTGATTCCAAACGAGCCCATGAGAAGTGATAGGAACGCAGTAAGTTTACAGCAACCATGTAGCACTCATATTACACGGTAAGAAGTAAACAGATGTTCTTGTAAGAGATTGAAATTTGGAGGTTGTTTTGGCCATAAGGTAAGTCTTATTCACAAATTCTCTCTCAAGCCCCTACCCATTTCACTAGACTCTGGCATTTTTTCTCTTCCTTTTTCAGACCCTGTAAATTTGTTTTTCCCCTTACTTGAATACACTGCCCATATCCTTTCCTCACAGGCACTTGTGTAAAGAGTCTTCACCTCCCAGTTTTCTTAGGAATGTTCTTCCCAATCTTTCAAATTAGACATCACCTGTTATATGCCATCATAGCACTTTACTTTTTCTTGAAACTAAAGACATTTTTATCTGTATATTTTTGGTTATATATCTATTTGAAAAATATTGATCTCTCCAACTAGACTGCAAGCTCCATGAGGGCAGGAACGGTGTCAATTTCTTTCTCTGCTACATAACGAGAATCTGAAATAGTGCTTGACACCTAGAACAAGTTCAACAAATATGTGTTGTCTAAATTAGCGTACCAAATCGCGATACTAATGAATTTAAGCCAGAAAATCTGTATAACTACCTATGCCTGCATATTTTTCTTGAGGATTTTACTAATTTGTGCCCGTTCATTGTGTGAGCTTGAAATTAGAAAAGTGGTGTATTGATAATTTCCCTCAAATTCTTCTCCCACTCAGTGTTGTGTATCTCTTTGCTATGAAACATGATTTTGTCTTTATATACACACAATCTCTTGGTTCCTGATGCTTAAATTACTCTGCATAAAGCCTTTGGGACACTACAATGAGCAGTGAGATGTGATATAAATAAATCTTCTTGTGGAATTCTGTTCTGTGAGAAATATTATTAGGAGGTTTGCAGGGAAAGATTTAAATTAAATTTTACTCTCAAATGATTATTTCCTTTTTAAAATCAGACTTTTCTATTAAAAGCACACTTGAAATGTTCATTTTAGTTTATTTTGTGGTAAAGTAATGGCCCAGGGCATTTTCTAAATAAAAGTAAAATGTCTACCGTGATTTTTATTCTGAAGAACATACTCCAGATACTCACAAAATGTTCTCTCCTCCTCTTTTACTGTGACACACCACAACTAAATTGTTTATCCATTATGAGCTTCAATTTTCTCCTTGGCAAAATGGTGTTGAGAGGTTTAAACACAAGCTTAGATATCAGAGAGCCATAAGTTTATTTACTGATTTCATTGCAGGTCATCTTTCTTTAGTTATTTTATCTTAAGAAAATATAATGAAAAATTTCATGCATTGTTTTTAATATTAAAATTTTACCAATATACAGAGAATGCAATCTTTGCTAATACATGGTTTACTTTTTTTTTTTTTTTTGCGGCACGCAGGCCTCTCACCGCCGTGGCCCCTCCCGCTGCGGAGCACAGGCTCCGGACGAGCAGGCCCAGCGGCCATGGCCCATGGGCCCAGCCGCTCCGCGGCACTCGGGGTCCTCCCGGACCGGGGCACGAACCCTTGTCCCCTGCATCGGCAGGCAGACCCTCAACCACTGCGCCACTAGGAAAGCCCCTATACATGGTTTACTTTAAGTCAGTAGTTTTCCTCTATCATTTTCTAGGATCATTAGAATAACTAGGTAAGACCATTTAAATTGTGTCTAGAATCAGTACTCAATACACATTTTTCCCTCTCTTTTTCTACCAATCCAGGGTTATTTTACATAAAGGAAATTTACCATAAATACGTTTTATCTTTCAATTCCTTTTTTTCTTTAATAGCTGTTTCATTGCTTATTTTTGAAGGTCTTATAAAACATGATTTGGAACATTCTGTTTGTCACACAGGTTCAATTTAGGTAACTGATCTCTAGCTTCTCTGGAGCACTAAAATCAATCCCATACATCAATCCTCCCCTGCTTGCACACTGAAACATAAATTCCACAGAAGATCAAAGCATCACACATTTATCTTTGCAGACAATCAACATATCGATATGCCTAGAAGCAAAAGATAAATTTCCCCTGTGTTTGATCAATAGACTAATAACTACAAGAGCTAAGAATGAAGGTAAAGCTTTCTCTTCTACTTTCATATCCAGCCACATTATTTGACTTGATTTCACCTGAGTCAGAGAATTCTATCGCCTGACTATACACAACGCAAAGAACGTATTTCCTTTCATTGATTCTCGATTTCCCCATCATTAATTTCACTGACTGGGTTGCAGGCTTTCAAATTAAAGAAAAGTAAAGCTCAAACAGTGAAGTTCTGTCTGTTTAGTATTACTGCATTTCTTTATTCCTTTTTTTGGGAGGGTCGGGAAAGTGGGCAGAGCTCTTACTGTTCAAGCATTTTTTCATGATACCCAAGAGAAGAGAAGGTAAAGGTAAAAACATGCATGATAGTGAAATCCTAGTGCCTAAAACAGTGCTTGAGGATTACAGAGTAAACAATAAATGTTGATGGATTACATAAACCATGATTCATGAACAAAATAATCAATACGCAAATGCTATGTATTCACCAGTCAGTAGAGAAGCATTTACTGGTGGTCTACTTATATCAAGACTGTGAAATATGCTGCAGAGAACTGAATGAAAAGTCATGGTTCTGCCCTCAAAAACCTTATAACCAGCTGGAGACCTCATGTTCATTATTACAGTGTAGATACATTAGTGCAATAGAAAAAGAGAGAACAGAGCATCTTTTACCACCTGGAGCAGTTAGGGAGCTTCTCATTTATTTATTCTCATACCCTTCATTCTCTTTCATTCTTTTGTCATCTTCCCATTCATTATCATATCATACACATGGATGATACTAAAGCTAATTATCTTATTGGAGAGAGGAATTAAAACTTTTTAACGACTCTCACCTTTGATACAGATTTATAGAACTTGAACACATTTCTTATATTTATTGTAACTTAGTCCAGTCCTGATATGACTAAATAATTAAATTCTACTTGATTTTTACAGCTTGTGTGTTTATTGAGACATGTTTTTGGCATTTTAATACTATGCTCCTCATGCTTAGAATAATGTTTAGGTTTAATAAAAATGTATAAAAACTCAAAGTGTCTGTATGTACCTTATATTCCAGCGGAAGGGTATTAAAAAAAACACATAAATTTCAAAATACAGTAATAAGTTTTATGAAAGGTATAAAACAAGGTGATGCCATACAAAGGACTAGGTGGCTAATTTAAGTAGAGTCAACAAGGAAGGTCCTCAGGAAGTGACAATTGATAAGAGATGTTTTTGTTTTTTGCGGCACGCGGGCCTCTCACTGTTGTGGCCTCTCCCATTGCGGAGCACAGGCTCCGGATGCGCAGGCTCAACGGCCATGGCTCACGGGTCCAGCCGCTCCGCGGCATGTGGGATCTTCCTGGACCTGGTCACGAACCCCTGTTCCCCGCATCGGCAGGCGGACTCTCAACCACTGCGCCACCAGGGAAGCCCGATAAGAGATGTGAAAGAGCTACTTACTTGAAGGTCTTGAGATCGAGTAGTCCAAGTTGAGAGAACAATTTATTTAACGGCTTTTAAAAATTAATAGACAGAAAATTCAATTAAATAGTGTCAGGAGACTAGTATGGAGAGCTCTCATGACCTGTGACCATAGCAGAGCCCAACAGGAAGATGAAAGACTCCTCTTCTTTCTGGGCAAGCACTCAGCCAGTGAGAAGCCATGGACTCTTCCCTTATGATAGCCCTCCCAACTTCCTTTTCCCCTTTACAAAAGTGTTCTTCTTCTCCTGCCATTGGGGGTGGGGCCTTGCATGTGGCCTGTGCAAATATGAGCAGATCAGTTTGGGATTTTGTAGGCTAGGATAATGAGTGTGAAATTTATTTTGAATTGTGTACAGTCTTTGGCACAATGATTCTCAACAAGGTGACAGTTTTGCTCCCTAGGGGACACTTGGCAATGTGAACACATTTTTGGTTGTCACAGATGGGGGGGGGGCGGTGTGTGGAGATGTTACTGGCATTTAGTGAGTTGAAGGATGATGCTAAACATTGTACAATACACAGGACAGTTTCTCACTGCAAAGAACTACCCTGCCTAAAATGTTATAGTGTCCAGGTTAAAAAAACCTGTTTTAGGAGATTGGAAATAGTTAAGTATAAAGCAATATAATCTAACTTACATTTTAATTACTCTGGATGCTTTTTGGAAATTAAGTTATAGAGCAGAGAGTGTGGATCCCAAAAGACAACAGTAGACCTTTGTTGTAGACATAAGACACAATCCACATTTGTATTGATCATGTATCTTCTCTATGTAGTTTTATTTCCAAAAACATGATTTCCTTGGTATCATACATAAACTCATATAACAAGTCATACTTCTAACTATGTTCTGGTGCATTTGTAGTCTCTTCATCTCTTGCCTCAAAGCCTTTCAGCTTTAACAACTTTGACAATAGAGAAGACAAGGGGTGAATCTATCATAAACAGAATATTTAACATTTCAGTGAAATCTCATATCAATCTTACCCCCAGCCCCACATCCTATTTTTTATTTATTTTGATCTCTTCAGGGTCCTAACAAATAAAACATGGCATTTCTTCCTGTGATGATTTTTATCACTAGAAGGAAGGTGAAATGTGAAAGCTGAACAATCTCTGTTAACTGTTATTTATATATTATTCCTACTTAAATATTATTCACAGAAGATCACTATATAATAGTGAGATTTTTTTCTTCTTCAGTTCTAGACAATTTGATTAAGTTGCTACACATTCATACATCTTTCAGGGAAAAACAATATTTGAATTACAGCAAAAAAGAAGGGAAATAATTTTGATACTTCAGAAAACAATTCAGGCATCTAGGAATTGGGAATTTTGAACAATTTTCAAATCTGTCATGTGCTTTGGATCTAAAGCTAATGAAAACAATAGGGATCATTCCATTAGAAGACCTGTGGTCACCGTTGACCACTCATATTTTAAATATAGACTTTGTAGACAGCTGTTATTCAAATTTTACCTCTGCCACTTATAATTTTTGGGCAAAATACAGTCAAAACTCTCTGAGCCAGATATATTTTTATATCAATTGGGGACGATATCAGATCTTAAAAAACAAAACAATACATATGGTTTATGCTGTTAATATAAAACCAATGAATTAGAAGGAATTCTGTTGTTCAGATTTCTATCTAAATTTTGTGGTCATTGTTGGATTTTCATATTTTAGTGAGGCAGGCCCATTCTATTTGGCTAACTCTTCATCGATACTAGAAACAAGAATTAATTTGAATGCTGCCTGTCTCCTTCTTCTTTTTTTTTTTTTTTTTTTTTTGCGGTACATGGGCCTCTCACTGTTGTGGCCTCTCCCGTTGCGGAGCACAGGCTTCGGACGCACAGGCTCAGCGGCCATGGCTCACAGGCCCAGCCGCTCCGCAGCATGTGGGATCCTCCCGGACCAGGGCACAAACCCGCGTCCCCTGCATTGGCAGGCGGACTCTCAACCACTGTGCCACCAGGGAAGCCCTAGTACTTTAATTATAAAAGCCAGTCTGAGCTTCTTACAGTAACACAGTATTGATTCAGAGTTTGGAGGGTAGGCAACAGTCATTCCTAGGCAAAGTTTGCAATTAAGGAAACAGAAAAGAAGAAACAGAGTGATGAGTGACAAACTGTGACCCCAATACATGAATCTAACTGCAGCTAGGGTTACATATACCAACTTAGGAGTTCCATAGGTCTATACCACCATTCCTCTCTAGCCAAAAAACAGCCATCTAAATACTTCTCATTTTTGGTTCCACAAGTAAGGAATCTTGAAGTCACCACACTGTCCTAACAACAAGTAAAATGGTGAACAGAGTTAAAAATCAGTAAAGAGTTCACTTCCAAGAGCTTAACCAGTTTATCAAGGTGAATAATGAAGAATAATCCTCTCATGCTTCTAGCAGGGGGAGAGAAAAAGAAACCATTTTAAATACACCAGAGCATTCTATTCTTTTTTTTTTTTTTTTTTTTTTTTATTTATTTGGCTGCGTTGGGTCTTCGTTTCTGTGCGAGGGCTTTCTCTGGTTGCGGCGAGCAGGGGCCGCTCCTCATCGCGGTGCACGGGCCTCTCACTGTCGCGGCCTCTCCTGTTGCGGAGCACAGGCTCCAGATGCGCAGGCTCAGTAGTTGTGGCTCATGGGCCCAGTTGCTCCACGGCATGTGGGATCTTCCCAGACCACGGCTCGAACCCGTGTCCCCTGCATTGGCAGGCAGATTCTCAGCCACTGCACCACCCGGGAAGCCTGAGCATTCTATTCTTAACGAGGCCTGCTTTTAGAGGAAACTAATTAAATAGAGCCTAATCTGCTGGGGTATTATCAGAGCCTAACTGACCTGGGAGAAGAGAAATACCCCACTCTAGCCCACTCCAGCCATCCTGTCCCACCAAATGGGGAGAAAAAGACTGAGAAACTCTTATGAAATTTATAATCCAGACAAATAAGTTCACTAAAAGACTGAGACCTACTGATATGACTATAGAATGCTACCTGTTTCCCCATATCTCACTGAAGGCCTATTTAGAGCAGTTCCTTTTACTCTGTACACTTTGTCCACTTATCAAGGAAAAATTATAAGGCCAACTAAAAAGCAAAATACACAATTTAACAAGAGAGAGCATGCATCAGATCAGACAAAGCAGGGATGTTGGAATTATCAAACCAGGAGTTTAAAACAACCATGATTTTTAGGCTAAGTGCTCTACGGGATAAACTAGACAACATGCAAAGCCTGATGAACAATGTAATCAGAGTGGTGGAAATCCTAAGAACCCAAAAAAAGAAATGTTAGAGATAAAAAACAATGCAACAAAAATGAAGAATGCTTTTGATACTTTGTAGCCCAGACACAGCTGAGGAAAGAATGTCTGAGCTAGAGAATCCTTGGACACCAAAAGGCAAGGAGCACAAAAGCCTGAAAAAACAGAACAGAATATCCAAGCACTGTAGGACAACTACAAAAGATAGCTGTAGTCACATAATTGGGAATAACAGAAGGAGAAAAGAGACAGAGAAGAGAAGAAATATTTGAAAAAATAATGACTAAGAATTTCCTCCAAATTAATGGCAGATATTAAAGCACAGATCCTGGAAACTCAGAGAACAAGCAGGATAAATGCCAACAGAACAAAAACAGCAAAAACAAAAAGACTACTCTTGGGTATATAATTTTCAAACTATAGAAGGTCAAATATAATGAAAAAAAATCGGAAAGAAACCAGAGGAGGAAAACAACTTTCACATAGAGGAACAAAGATAGGAATTATATCTGACTTTTTTCTCAGTAGCCATGCAAGGAAGGAAAATGTCAGTTAAACACGTAAAGTGTTAAAAGAAAAAAAAAAACACTACCAAGAATTCTGTACTTTATGAAATTATCCTTCAGAAGTAAAGAAGAAATAAAGACTTTCTCAGACAAACAGATGGAGAGAGGGGAAGAAATGAATGCGAAAAGCAAAAGGTATAAAGGTATAAAAGCAGGGAACATGAAAGAACATACATAGTAAGGGGATTCATTCAGAATGAAGTGGTGGGTTGCAAGTAAAATGAGAAGATGAGGACTAACCCTTGCAAACTCTGGATTTCTTTATGTACAATAAGTAATTGTTTCATATGAAATGTAAAGTGAATGTTAACAACGCACTAACATTATTTTTAAAATCTTAATATTGCAGACATCTCAAAGCAACTAAAATGCAAGAGAGGTTGTTTCAAGACATTCATTTTTTTATCAAACACATCTTTCATACTTGGATTGCAAATTTCCCAGAGTCTAAATCAGAATAAATATAAAACATTGAACACTAGAAAATTTTAACTATCTCATTTAACAATGTAAACACAATACTTACAGAGCTTTGTGAAAGAAGGCAGTGTTCTCTTTTTAAATCTGCAACCAGATGTTAGATTACTGGTCTTTGTTTCAACCACAATGACACTGGAGAGGAAGAAATTAATTGCAATTTTGATGAATGGAAAGCCTGACAAAATAATAGTTTTTAGCAGATCATTGTTTTCACTCTTTAATTTCTATCCAGCAAAGTTTTATTTCAATGGTACATCATCATAATTGCCATTTTTATAAACATCAAACTGTGCAGGTGCATTTGCAAACTCGCCCTCTGTGGCAAATAAAATGTACTCAGAAAATGTAGAATAGATTATGAAATTGCAGAATTTCTTTGAGCATATGGTGATGTGCAGAATGTCTGTATTTAAGAAAACAGAAAAATAACTGGCCCTTCCAACTGGGTAGCTAGCCATAAGCAAAGAAACTCCTAGGGTTCAATATTTGATTTAATAATTCACTTCCACTGCATTTCACAGATTTTGGCTCTTTCTGCCATATGTGCTATGCTTTAACATTAGGTTTAGTGTGTTTAT